>NW_006400073.1:1614324-1632581 GCF_000299155.1 Elephantulus edwardii | reverse complement strand
AAAAAAAAAAAAAAGAAAAAGATCCTGACCTAAAAAGACTAAAAAAATATGTCACTATAGAAAAAAAAAATGATGTGTCCTATTACTTAATATTATTCTTTCAATCATTTTCTTTTCTTTCTTTTTTTTTTTAAGGGCCAATAGTCTTGAGCAAGGCAGAAATTATGGGGATGGTTCAGGACAGGGCAAGGTTTCCATCTGTTCATAGATCACTATGAGTTGCAGTTACCTTGACACATCTGAAAACAATATTTTCAAGGTTATATGAGACTGAATGAGGTCAATAAACATTTGGATATATCTTCTTTAGGTTCTTTACGTTTCTGGTTTGTTTTACTTTTTTGTTTTATCTTTTCCTCTTTATAGTTAAGCAATAGAGTCTTTCACTATTTCTATGGGAAATAGCATTTCGGTATCGAAAATAGACTTGCCAGTTAGCCTATAGTATTAATATGTATGTTTTAAAATTATCTTTTCACATATAGTTAGATATTTATCTGAGTCACAATTTACTGTTCCTTTATAAATATGTTTCTTTTTATTTGATGTGTTTTCAGATTAAAGTACTGACAGAAAGAATGCTCAAATATCTTCGGAAATGGTTTATCACTCACTTTTTGGGGCATTCACGGAAAAGAGCAAGATTGGTGTCTAAGGATGGAAGATGCAACATTGAGTTTGGCAATGTGGAGGCACAATCGAGATTTATATTCTTTGTGGACATCTGGACAACTGTGCTTGACCTCAAATGGAGATACAAAATGACCATTTTCATCACTGCCTTCTTAGGGAGCTGGTTCCTCTTTGGTCTTCTGTGGTACGCAGTAGCCTACATTCACAAAGATCTCCCAGAGTTTCATCCCTCTGTCAACCACACTCCATGTGTAGAGAACATCAATGGAATGACTTCAGCTTTTCTGTTTTCTCTGGAAACACAAGTGACCATTGGATATGGGTTTAGGTGTGTGACAGAACAATGTGCGACTGCCATTTTTCTGCTTATTTTCCAGTCTATTCTTGGAGTCATCATTAATTCTTTCATGTGTGGTGCCATCTTAGCCAAAATCTCTAGACCTAAGAAATGTGCAAAGACTATTACCTTCAGCAAGAATGCTGTGATTAGCAAGCGTGGTGGGAAGCTCTGTCTCCTAATCCGTGTGGCAAATCTTAGGAAGAGCCTCCTTATTGGCAGTCACATATATGGGAAGCTTTTGAAGACCACAGTCACTCCTGAGGGAGAGACTATTATTTTGGACCAGATCAATATCAACTTTGTGGTAGATGCTGGGAATGAAAATTTATTCTTCATATCTCCTCTGACAATTTACCATGTCATTGATCACAATAGTCCTTTCTTCCACATGGCAGCTGAAACCCTTCTCCAGCAAGACTTTGAATTAGTGGTATTTTTGGATGGCACAGTAGAATCAACCAGTGCCACCTGCCAGGTCCGGACATCCTATGTCCCAGAAGAGGTGCTCTGGGGCTACCGTTTTGCTCCAATAGTATCTAAGACTAAGGAAGGTAAATATAGGGTAGATTTCCATAACTTTAGCAAGACCATCGAAGTGGAGACCCCTCACTGTGCCATGTGCCTCTACAATGAGAGGGATTCTAGAGCTAGAATGAAGAGAAGCTATGACAATCCCAACTTCATCTTGTCAGAAGTTAATGAAATAGATGACACCAAAATGTAACTGTGCAATTTCAATATGAATAAAGCAAAAGCTCTAAGATGGCTAATGACTTAGAAACATTAAAAAACAATCAATATTTTTGGTGATATGAAAGTTAAACATGAGCCTTTAAAGTCTTCCGAGACATGCTGCTCTACAAGGCAGCTGTACTAGAGCATGTCATGTATTTACATGACACTGGAATGTGGAAGTTATGTGAGCTCACATGCAATGTTGCAGGGTTAATAGGAACTGATTAATCAGAAGTCTTATGTGCAAGCCAAACAGGATCTTTTAAAATTTTCTTGAAGAAATCATGAGCATGAATAGAAGCAGGGAAAGCAAAGAAAAAAACTAAACCAACAAACTCAAATCCAAATCTGTATTCTTATTTGATTTTACTGATATAAAAGGAAACACCACCTCCTGAGTTGGAGGAGATGAACTAACAAATCAAAGAAAGTAAGGAAAAATAAAAATCTGAGAACTATTGTGTGGCTCTAAACTCAACTGTAATGGTTGCAAACCTTCATTTCAGTCAGGGTGACACTAGATTTTAGAAAAAGCAAGGAGAACACAACCTGTGGTATGTCTGGGAAGCACTGGATCAATTCCAGCTTTACGTACATGCAGATTCTCAAATCTGTTTTTGGTCCAATCTAGTGTGAACCTTTAGAATTGACTCAACACTCCAGAATCTCAGTGTGCATTGTCCTGAAAGACAGAAACCTGGATTTGGAAAAGGTGGTGAATATAAAAACTGTGCTCCGTGGAAAAGACTGGAAGCTGCATATTTGCTAAAAGCATCTCTTCCTGTTCCAAGAAAGGTGCCACGTCAGTCTAGAAAGAAAATGTCTGTGAATACTTCTGAGAGAAAAGTGTTTCTTGTGTTTATGTGAGAATGTGTAATGAAAAGCTATTTCTACAGGAGAAGTGTGAAAGAAAGGAGAATGAAATGTGACCCCACAGTAAGGATTTCATCTGTCTCTGAGGGCCAGCACCATATATTCCTAAAAGGGGCTCAAGTGAAACAAGGCTGTTCTTTTCAGGGAAGGTTTTACTGTGAATATTTTGTTCAACTCACCTGTTACATTACTTTGAATGTATTCTGAGAAGCATAATACTCAAAGCTGTTTAGGAATCAAATGTTTTCAGGGTGTTGATGAAGATGTTAAATCTCTGAAACTGTGTGTGTACTTTCTGAAAGTATCATTCCTTATGCATTCATCACCATAGATAGGCTGCTGGAAGTGCTCTTGCTGAGTGTAGATGTCTCCTGGAAGGGAAAGGAGAGTGAGAAGATGGCATTAGACCATTATGGCTTCTTTGAGAGGCAGCGTGCTTGGTGCAGACATGACCACTCCTTAAAGCCCCATCAAATCACTCTAGATATGTCTTGGCAGTAACGGTGGCTGCTGTGGGCAATATTAGTAGAGAAGGCTGTTTCCCAAGCCTGGAAATGAACTTGTAGGGGAACACACACACACACACACACACACACCCTAATTAGGTTCTGTGGGAAGTTTGGGGGACTTGGGGACATGTATTTTGTCAATGTGCATAATCAGGGGCCCACAACTGTTTCATGCGAGAGGTCATTTTGTGCCTTGAAGTGTGGTGCACCCCACTTTAATATCCTGACAACCCTTAAGGAAATTGGTTAAGTGGTAAGCAAGCTTGAGAAAGCTGGAGTTCCCTGCCATGAGTTTTCATGACACTGAGGATCCCTTTGTAAACTGAGGGAAAATATATTAAATCAGGCTTTTCACATCCAGACACTCTCTCCTTGCTACTTTCCTACCCGTTCGCAAAATGCAAAATCATCATAACCCCTTCCTTCTGATTATTTAGGGAGCTAAGCAACAGCAACTAAGCAACTCCTAATTGGTATTTCTGAGTGTTCAGTGAATATCTATTTAGTTCCAAATACTCATTTATTAAGATCAAGATACTCTAACACTCGAAATCTTCCTTTTCAATGAAAACTCCCTCTGAACCTCTAGCAATCATTCTGCTACTATTCTACTAATTGCTGTGGAATCAAAATCAACTCAAAACTGACCCTCTACCAGGTTTCCAAGGCTGGAAAACAAACCAGCGGTGATTGCCCATCTTTCTTCTGAGGAACCAGTGGTGGGTTCAAACCACCAGAGAGGCACGGCCTTTGGGTTAGCGGCAAAGCTCCCTGCTGATGAGGCCACCAGAGCTCCCGTTAGCATGGTTATGTCTATTAAAGTTCTAGGAAATATGGTCAACACAGGTAAGGTGAAAGTTCTAAGAGGCCCTGGGAGGAACTAATTAAGCAATCAGCTAGTAACTGAAAGACTAGCAGTTTGAACTTGCTCAAGGGTGTCTCTGAAGAAGGCCTGGTGCTCACAGCCAGGAAAACTCTAGCAGACACAATTCTACTCAGACACAGGAGTAGATTTAAGTGTGTGTGTGTGTTTGTCTTTAGAGTAGCTGGGATCCAGAAACAACAGAAGAAACCTGGAAATACGAAGGTGAGAAGTCATGAAATGCATAGGAGTACAGCGAATTAAAAAAAAATTGGAAACAGAAAGTTCTAGAAGGTCAGCCAGACTATACATTAATGTTTGTGCTAAATGTGTGGATTAAATGGATGGTGAATGTTCCAGGGGGCTTAAAAGGCTATTTTGAAAGAAGGATTTTTCCCCCCAGCCAGATCTGATCTCATCATTACTGCGCTGATACAGATACACCACATATTTAATGATTTATCTATTTTAAATGCAATTAATTTCAAGAAACAAGCTGCATTCCATGAAACATTGTTATCCTCAGTGCTTTTTGGTCACTGATTATCCTTTGATTTGCCTGGTTTATCCATGCTGCTCTGAAGAGAGAATTTCAGCCTGGTGAGGCTGGTCCTGGTTTAACTTTTCTGGACTCACACTATCTCACATGACAATGTTTATTTAAATTTAAAATTTAGAAGAGTATCTTTGAGAAAAAGGGCTAAACATCCAAAAAAATATTTACTTCTACAGAATGAAGAGGTAGAAGGAAAAGGTCCCTTTTAAAGGGCCAGATCTAGAAAATGAGGTCAGCCTTTTGGTTTCCTTCCCAGCCCCGGAGATTGTCACAAGCAGCAAAGAGGATTGTCAGAGGGAACATTGCAGGGGAGCTCAAAAAGCTTTCGGCAACTTCCTTGGAGAACTTTCTTAAGAGGAGAGATGGCTCCTCATCTTTCCCTGTCAGAACAAAAGCTTTGAAAATTGCTGATGGAAGGAATGCAAATTAACTCCTGGCCCCACCCCTTGACTGTTGCTGTCTGCCATGACAGGAAATGCATGTCAATCAAAGCTTGACAGGGGAGATAGAGCATTTTATTTTGGAAGTCAGAAGTTTGAGAACAATGACTGGAATTTCCTCTTTCTGTCCAGCAAGAGCTGTTTGTTACTGGGGAGATAAAAGTCCATGGGCAGGGAATAAAGGTTATCAGGAACTGTGGCTACACAGAGCCATGTGGGGGGACCAAGGCAGAGGAGGACTTAAGGAGGAAATCTATTTCAATGCCTGTCATTAAGTTTCCATTAAAAGAACATTCAGTTAGGAATTCAAAAATAATTTAATCTCCATGGCCAGATGTACCCAGCTGGACTGTCTGGAGCCACGCGCTACAGAGGGAGGTTTGCACCAGGCATCCAGGCTGGGAACTGATACGAGGCCTCATCAGCTCTGTCCACCACCTTGGCTGTGCAGGGCAGCTTGTTCAAAGATGGCAAGGAATCCTCCAAGAGGAGAGGAACTCAGCATGTGTTTGTTATAGAGCCTTCTCAGTAAGTGTTCACTTAGGTTCTGTTTTAGACAGTTCATATTGTATTAGATGTTGCCAGGTTGACTACACCTGACAGCAGCCCTGTGAACAGCAAATCTGAACATTGCCCTATTGGACCCTCTTCATTATCTCTGCTATAGTTACAGGCACAGTGTCAATCCTTCTCTTTGAGGTTTTCCCTCTCTTTCACACTCTATGCTTCCTAGGGAGTGTGCCTCCATGCCAAAGGCAAATTCACTAGTTGCTCTGCAGGTGAAAGATAAGCAGTCTCCTCCTGCGTGGTTCACAGCCTGGGAATGCCCACTGAGGGCTTGTGATGAGTCAGTTTGGACTCATGGCAATGAGAATGAGAATTTCTTAGCATCATGTCTTTTTCTAAAGACTGGCTCCACCTGAAAACATGCCCAAAGTTTGCAAGAAGATGTTTCACCATCTTTGCCTATAAGGAGCACTGGGTGCACTTTCATACACTTCCTCTCGTTTAATTTTCTCAATAATCCTACAGAGTCAATTTTGCTGTTATACTGATTTTTCTCCTAGCACATTTAACACATAGCCAATCAAGTCTGTCATTCCAAAGTCTATCTGTCTTGAAAGATCATGTGCTTGAAAGCGCAAATCTAGTGGTTTCAGGCATATTGTGAGCTGGGCTACCCTCTGATAGGAGTCAGGGGCCCAGACTATAGGTGACCTGTGCACATTTCTGACGATGTATCTCAGAGGGACTCCTTTGTGGTACTTTCTAAGAGATGCAGCCCTTGGTGTGCTCACTAGTCTATATTAAGAAATAGAGAAGACAGTTTCCTGGCCAACTGCTTTGAAGAGATTCATATTTATTCCCATTCTCAACAGTGTTAAAATTAATGATTGAACACTATCATTAATATCACATGCAAGTAAAATCTTGCTGAAGATACACATGCATATGGAACACTTGGGGATTTTGTGGCTTTCTTTTTGCCCCAAGTCAGTGTCAGCAGAGTGGACTTGCCAGATTGAATTGGGGGTCTCTGATGCAGAGTCCTCCAGCATTTGGGTGGGCTGGAATTGTAAAATACCAAAATGTTTGTTCACGCCTGCAGGCTGAGGGCTGGGGGCCAGTGTGCTGTGTGTGAATCTAGATTCCAGGGCCTCTAACCACTTGAAGAGGGACAAACACAGCTCGGTTTGCTGTGAAGCTGGTCACTGTGACACTGACCTGCCCCATGCAATAATGCTTACCCGTGATGGACGGTGTTTGGTGGAGCTCCCAGATTAAAACAAGCTTGGAAGTAGGAGTAGCATCCTCTTCCGAAATAGAAATAATTTGCCTTCAGGAACCCTATGAACCTGGAGAAAGGATGAAAGTTATACAAATTTCAGGTCTTTCATTCATAGGGTAGCTATGAGTCGCCTGTGACTCAACAGCACTTAACAACAACAAGAATAGTATATTAACAGATAATTGCCAGAAATTGAAGCTGGACTCAGAGTCATGGAATGAGGGCATCATTGCTAATGGATCTTAACTGAAAGCAGAAAATAGTAGAAAAATGTTTACTTTGTTTTCTTCTTCTATGCTAGCCCTCTATCTGTCCAAGTCCTTCTCCAAAGGCTGATCCCTCCTGACAACATGGCCAAAGTATGTGAGACAGGGAGTCAAAATCCTTGCCGCCAAGGAATTGCTTAATTTTACGTCCTCCAGTAGAGACTTATTTATCCTTTTGGCAGTCCATAGTATGTGCAGTACTCTTCTCCAATGCCACAACACAAGGGCGTCAATTATTCTTCTGTTATCTTTATTAATTGTCCAGTTCTTATATTTAAAACAAGTGACTGAGAAGACCATGACCAGGATAAGGCACCCTTTAGTCTCTAGACTGATATTGTTGCTCTTTAGCACTCTGGAGAGGTCCTTGACAGATTTTTTCCTCAATGCAGCTCACTTTTATTTATTTTATTTTTATTTTTTAAATTTCCTGGCTGCTAGTGCCAAGGCAGTTCTAGTAGCCTAATAGCAAAAAGCTGTGCTGCAATCCTAAAGGCATTTCAAGGTCACCAGCTGCTCGTAGGGGAAAGGATGGTCAGTCGCCTCTAGTGCAGTTAACTGCCTCTGAAAACACACCGGAAGGTCGGTTATGGATTGGTTTCAACTCTATGATATACAACAACAGTGCCAAGAGTATTGATTGTGGATCCAAACAAGATGTAAATCATTAACAACCTCAATCTTTTCTTCATCTATCATAATACTACCTATTGGCCTGATGGTGAAGATCTTTGTTTTCTTCATGTTGGGATGCAATTCATATTGATAGCTGCAGTCCTTGACCTTTTGCAGTAAACCTTTCAGTCCTCCTCAGTTTTGCAAGCAAAGTTGTGTCATCTGTATAAAGCAGGTTGTTGATGTGTCTTCTTCCAATCCTAATGCCACTTTCCTCCTCATAAAGTCTAGCCTCCCAAATGATCTGTTCAGCATATAAATTGTAAAGTATGTAGAAAACATACATACATCACTGCACACTTTTTTTTTAATAAAATTTTTATTTTCTACTGGTTTGCTTACAAAGTTCATATACATTGTTTTTCACACTAAATCTTTCCCATTTACTTTACCCATCCTTCCCTCTATCCATCAAATTTTGTGACCCTATGATTATCCCCATCCCCATCCTTCCTCATCTCTCTGCTCCTACCCTTCTTCCCTTGGATTCTCATACACATTTTATTAGTTATTTGGTGGTTTGTGGTTTTTTTTTCTATTTCTAAAAGAATAGTCTTATACAGTATTTGTCCTTATGGGACTGAGTTAGTTCACTTAGCATAATACTCTGCAGTTCCTCCCATGTTCGGTAGTAATATTTTTTTCAAATCATTGCTCCTGCATAGTAGTATTCCATCATGTGAATATACTACAATCTCTCAATCCATTCAATTGTGGTTGAATTTGGGCCATTTCCTTGTTCTTGCTAAGGTAAATAATGCTGCTATGAACATTGCTGTACAAATTCCTAATTTTCTAACTTTCCTAGTAGTGGAATAGCTGTATTGTATGAAATTTCTATGATCACCCTTTTGAGCAAATACCAAACTACCTTACAGAGTCACTGGCAATAAGAGAGATGAAAGTCAAAACCACAATGAGATACAATTTTCACCCCGGTAGCTGGAGCAAAGCTTAACAGGACAGCAAGTAACAAATGTTGGTGAGGATGTGGGGAGACAGAAACTCTTAGACACTGTAGGTGGGATTGTACAAAGGTACAAATACTCTGAACATACTCCTTTCTTGATTTTGAACCATGCAGTGTTTCCTTGCTCTGTTCAGACAACAATTTTTTGGTCTAGGTATAGGTTTTTCATGTGAACACAATTAAGTGTTCTAGGATTCCTATTCTTCTCAATGTTAGCCACAATTTGCTGTGATCCACAGTCAAATCCCTTTGCATAGTCAATGAACTCCAAATAGACATCCTTCTGGTCCTCTTTACTTGCCATGATCTGTCTGACATCACCAATGATATCCCTAGTGCTACCACCTCCTCTAAATCCAGCTGATATTTCTGGCAGTGTTCTTTTGATATACTGCTGTAATTGTTTTTGAATAATCTTTGGCAAGGTTTTGCTTTCATATAATGTTGTTTTATAATTTCCATATTCTGTAGGGAATTTTGGGGGGAATGGGAATAAATATGGATTTCTCAGTCAGTTGGCCAGACTTCTTGGCACTAGGCATCCTAGTGGGTATATAATGGAAGCTGACATTCATTTTGATGTGTATCTCTGATATGTAACTACTGATTTTTAAAATCTTTGCATGTCTTTCGTTGCCATTTGAAAGTGTCCTCTTTGGAGAAAAGTCTCTCCAAGTCCTCTTTTTGATTGAGTTATTTGCCTTTTTGAGGTTTTGTTTGTTTGTTTGTTTGTTTGTTTTAAGTTGTCAACACTATAAATAGATAGATGTTATTAGACTTCTGCCAGATATGTACTTCCTTAATATATTTCTTTGTTTTGTTTTTTTGCTGATAATACTTTTGCTATTAGATAATTAGTTGTTGAAAGCTAAGTTTTGACAGTGTTGCTTCTGTGTTCTTTTAATAACTTTATTATTTTAATTTGAACATTTAGATCTTTATTCTATGTTGAATCTATTTGGTATAACACATTAATCCTATTTCATTTTTTCTGCATGTGGCATTCCAATTTTCCTAGCACTACTTACTAAAGCATCATGACCCTCTCTATGGATCGGTCCCTCCTGGGAACATGCTCAAAGTATGATGTGGAGCTTCAAAATCTTTGCCCCAAAGGAGCAGACTGGTTTCATCCTCTCCAGGAAAGACATGTCTCTTCCCTTAGAAGTCATGCTTGGAAAGGTGAAGGGACAACACTAGAAAGGAGGACCAACCCTGAATGAGATGGATTAACTCACTGATTATGGTAATGGGAGTAGGTGTGCCAGAGACAATGAAATTGGTTCAGGATAGAGCAGGGTTCTGTATCAGAGTTTTTGTACATAGGGTCGCTATGAGTTGAAAGTGACTCAACAGCTCATTAACAAAAATAGCAACAGTATATGAGACTCTTTGCCTATGAAATGAACTTGGTATTGAGAAGTTATGGTATATTCACACAGTGAAATACTATACAGCATGCAGGAGTAATGATTTTGAAAATTATCACCTAACTTGGGAGGGACTGGAGAGTATTATGCTAAGTGAACTAACTCAGTCCTGTAAGGACAAATACTGTATAAGACCATTATTGTAGAAATAGATAACTAGTAAGATGTGTATGAAGCTCTAAGGTGGGGAGGATAGAAGCAGAGGGATGAGGATAGGTGGGGGTGGGGGTGGTAATCATAGGGTCACACAATTTGATGGGTGGAGAGAGGGATAGGTAGAGGAAATGGGAAAGATCCAGTGTGAAAAACAAGGTAGATGAACTTTGTAAGTAAACTAGTATGAAATTAAAAATTTATTTTAAAAATATCCACTGATCATTGACATGTATAAATTTATTTCTGGACACCCAATTCAATATTAATTTCTGATAATAATAAGTGCATACGATCTACCATGCAGTCCTGATGGTAAATTTTGTAGGAAGTTGTGCTGATAATCCAAATGTCGCACTTCTCTGGAGGTTTAAATCCACTAGAAGCCCCACAGGAGAAAGACAGGCAGTCTTGTCCCATGTGATTTATAGCTTCAGGAATTCAATGGAGGGTCAGCTATGGGGTGCTTCCAACTACACTATGAGTCTTTCTCGACTTGACAGCCTATAACAGCAAGAAATGATAAGTATGAATGTAAAGTCAAGAAATAGTGCTAAATTCTGGTAAGGAATAGAACTATGCACTAACTTGATGGAATTAGGTTGGTTTGTTTTTGTTTATTTGCAGTTGTTCTCAAACTTGTTGACATGGAGTCTGAACCAAGTCATAGCTGACCCTCCAACAGGTCTTTGTTGTTATTGCTGTTGTTATTGTTGTATGCTGCTGAGTTGGAACTAACCCATAGCTGACCCTCCAGCAGGTTTTCAGAGACAGTAAATCTTCCTTACATGGGCAGAGTTTATTTCCCATCTTTCTCCCACAGAGCAGGCGGATTCTAACTGCATGTTTTGGGATTGCAGGGCAGCTTTCTACCACTAGGTCACCAGAGCTCCCCAGCAAGTGTCTGTCTACTGACTGTAAATTACAAGGGAAGAGAGTGCCCATCTTTGTTCCACACAGCAGCTGGTAGATTTGAACCACCTACCTTTGGGTTGTCAGCCACCAGAGTTAGGAGGCTGCCAGAGTTTGTTTTCCTTTTACGGGTTAACTGTTTTCATTGATCAATTATGCAAGTTATTTACAAGATTTTAAAATAATATAACAGGGTTCAGAAATCATCATTTCATGCCTATGCCCTGCACCTTTTTCTCCTCCTCTTCCTACATAAAACCACTTTAAAGCATTTCATCCTGTTGTTTTTAAAATATTAAGCCATATGTGTGTGTATATCTGTATCTCATATCTCTCTCTCTCTCTCCCCCCCCCCCCAGTCTTACACCAAAAGTGCAATTTGGTAGACCCTATTTTACTGTGTTTCTTCATTAACAACATACCCTGAGGATCACTAAGCATGAATCATGCTCACAACACCAGCATCATGGACCCCGCAGCTTCCCCTAGACACACTTTCCTTCCCAATTGCTACTTTAGGAGTTATTGGAAACCTGCTTACGGAATCCCAGATCTGCTGGTCTGAGCCTGAGCCATAGTCTGTTTGCATTCCTGAAAGCCTGCCTCCCTTTTCAGAGTCCTGCAATTCCTGCCTCCAAGACCAGGGTAGACCAGCTGCCCTCAACTAGTACCTCTTCAAGGAGAAAAGTTACTTGGCCTTTTGACTGGTTAGTAAGTCAGAACATAGTTTTTCCATCCATTCATCTGTTGATGGGCATTTGGGTTCCTTTCATCTCTTTGCAACAATAAACATGAGTGATCACCCATTTGTTTGCATTATGGCTTTGGTTTCTTTAGGGTACATGCCTAGTAGTGAGATTGCTGGGTCAAATGGTATTTCTATTTCCAACTTTTTGAGAAAGTGCCAGACTGCCTTCCATAATGGTTGTACTATTTTACACTCACATCAGCAATGAATAAGAAGTCCTATCTCTATGGTACATTCACACAATGGGATATTAAGCAACTCTGAAAAACAAACATTACACAACATGGGTGACCCTAGAGGACATTATGCTGAGTGAAATATCTTAGTCATGAAAGGACAAATACTGTATAACATGTGTCCTGAGCTCTTTCAGCCACCAGGAAATGTTCTGTTTTATGTAGTTTAGGTTTGGGGTTTGTTTGGTGTTTTTTGTTTTTTGGGTTTTTTTTGGTGTTTTTTTTTTTTTGGTTTTTTTTTTTTTTTAGTTGAAGTGAATGTGGAGTTTAGAGACCAAATTATGCTAATGGCCATTTGCATTCCCCATGTTGCCAGCCATGACCAGACTGTCTGAAGCTAGGATTTCTTATTGAGATGTAGTATTTAAAGCATGACAGCATACAGATCAGTAATTCAGCAGGAAGTGTGGAGTGGACGGCAGGAATGCTGCAGATAGACAGACTTGGGCAACCCCAGATTTTTCATTCACTGTCTGTCTGCATTTCTCCTGATTAACTTTTAGAATCTGTTTACTTCCTCTTATGGGTAACACACACTTGTTTAAAGGTTACTTAATGTAAGGACCATGGGCTCAGGTGGCCTAGTGGCTAGAATCTGCGCCACAATCCTGAAGGCACAAGGTTCAAGGCCAGCAACTGTTCTGAGGGAGGAGGATGGGCTATCTCCTCCCATGCAATTAACTACTTCAGAAAACCCATTGGAGGGTCAGCTATGGGTCAGCTCCAACTCAATGGTACAAAACAACAACGTAAAGACTACAGAGGATGCCTTAATATGCAAGTTCCTAGTACAGTAGCTGGTACAAGTTGCCTGACTGGTAATGAAGAGGTTGACAGAGTGGTGGTGGTGGTTACACGTACAGACAAAACAAGGGTCCTGATTGTGTGGTTTGCCCCAGTGTGCCTTTATTGTCCTTGCCCTGGGCCTTGTAATTCCCATTCCCTAGCTTCCTTCTCTTGCTTTCTAACCCCCTTATTGACCCCGGACAAAACAATTCCCCTTCCTCTCAGTATTGACTGAGCTTCTGGAAAGATGCAGACAACACGACTCTAACCTTATTTTACAAGTAGAGACAGTGGACATTGATTCAAGGTGGGAACTTTGGCAAGTGCTATCTTGTTGCCCCACTTACTGCAAGACTACAGGGTCCATCACGTTTGTGCAGTTTGCATCTGATCAGCAGGTGGCGCCATATGCCTCCAGATCACAAATGTGACCTTGACCAGCTTGATAAAGTTGTCTGCCTGCTACAGTTGGTGGAGAAAGGGCATTGCCACACCTGGAGAGCTCTTTATAGCCATAACAATGCTTGAGATATTAAACAGAGAGATGCACAACATTTGAGTCAGCTAATCGTTAGTAGGCTAACTGAATGTCTGTCAAAGTTTCTGACAAACTTAAATTGGAATATAAATACAGATATTTCTCTTAGAGAGTGGGAAGAAAGAAGAAAGTCATCGTTATTTGCTCCTAGAGCACTAGTGGCTGCAATCGCAAAGCTTCACAGTTCAAATCTACCATTTCCTCCACAAGAGAATAGGCAATCATTTCCTGTAAATCCTGGAGATTTATTGCCTCCGAAAACCCACTAGAGGGTCAGCTGTGGGTAGTTATTGACTCAACTGCACACAACAACAATAACAACAATAGTCCTTGGAGGGAGGTCTAGTTGCCTAGTGGCCAGAAGCTGACAGCCCAAAGCCATGTGGTTCAAATCCACCTGCTACTCTAAGGGAGAAAGATGGGCAATTAACTGCCATGCGATTAATCATCTCTGAAAATCCACTGGGGGGTCAACTATGGGTCGGTTCCAAATTGATGGTACATAACAACAGTTCTTGGAAAAGGATATCATGCTCAGAAGGTAGGGGGTCAGCGTAAGAGAGGAATACTTTCAGACAAGATGGGTTGACGTAGTGACCGCAGAGTAGGCTCAAGTATATCAGAGAAGAAAAGCATGACACTGGGAAGGTTCAAATCCATTGTCCATAGGGTCAACATGAGTCATAGCGCGACAGTACACAACAACAAGAGAGCCTAACAGTTCTTCCTCTTGCAGGGGGAAAAAAAATACCCTATCTTATGGATGGAGACCAACCTGGAAAAGGTAAGATACTTGCTCAGAGCCCAAATATAGATAGAGAAGGTTGTTGTTGCTGTGTGCCTTTGAGTAGAAACTGACCCATAGCTGATTTTCCAATGGGTTTTCAGAGGCAGTATACCGCACAGGAGGAGACTGCCCGTATTTCTCATGGAGCTGCAGGTAGGTTGAAACCATGTACCTTTAGGTTGGCAGAGCAGCTGCTTGCCATAAGCTATCAGTGCTCTGTTTAAGTGCTTCACAAATACAACTCATTCTGATCCTGTAGAAGGTAGGAATAACCTACCCATGAGGGCACAGATCAGATAGCTGCAAGTCTCCATGGATTTACCCAACAACAGGCTAGTTCCTGTCTCCTAGAGATTCTGCTTCAAATTGCAATCCAATTGCTTTCCTAGGAATCTTACGAGTCATTGAAATCTCTTTGAATCTCCATTTTCTCAGTTGTGAAATGGGTATCAAAAGCAACCATATCAGCTTAAGATGATAGAAACCTATGTGAAAATAATGTTAATTCTAGATTCTCTATTGAGATTATTTTACTGCAGATGCCTAAGAGTTATTTCCACATGATTATGTGTAGTAACAGGAATTTTACATGTACCTTAACGTGGAAATGGTTATAGCAGGGTGGGTCACAGCATTCACATGCCATATTCAACATGTATCCTGGAGACAGAGGGGAGTGAGGTAGAGGCGGCTGGTGAGAACATAGATGTCTGAGGCAAACACAGGTACAGGAGCCTCAACAAGTTGGAGACACCAAGAATAGCCTCCCCAAAGACAAGACTCCAGGAAAATCAGGGATGTAATGGTGGGGAGTGAAAGGAGAGCAAAGGGGCTGAGGGAGAAGTAAATCCCACAAAAAGGAAAGATCCATTCATCCAGGATGAGAAAGACATATCAATTCACATTTTAAGAAGTTCAGACAATTGTCTTAAAATACCTAATCAAGTGTGTGTGTGTGTGTGTGGGGGGGGGCTGTTACAGATAAATACACATACCACACACCCAGCACTGACTGGTCCTCCGCCTCTGTGTGTACATTTGGACATCCAGCTGCCATGCAAGCATCACCACTGTCACTTCCTGAAAGTTTCTTCACCCTTAAAGGTAACATTGCTCTTGTCACCCTGATCCACAGCAACCTTGTAGTCAGAGTAAACTGCCCCAGCATGTCTCCAAGGCTGCAGGGAACTTCCACCCTGCCCCTTGCAGAGTGGCTGGTGGAGTGAACCCCTGACTTTTCAGGGAGATACTGAGTGCTTAACTACAGAATCACCAGAACTTCTTCACCCTCCCTTAATAACCACTAATATGGTTTAGTCTATATGAAAAAATAATGTATACGAACTTTGTAAGTAAAAAAAACCCCAAAATACCCAATTAAAAAAATAAAGATACTCCACACAAGTAGTATCGTACAGCATTAGTTCTTTTGTGTCTGACAAGCTTTGGGGACTCTAGTAACCAAAATCTGTGCCTCTTTGGTAGTTTGAACCCATCAGCAGATCCAAAGGAGGAAGATGAGCACATTCATCCTATGAGATGACAGCCTTGGAGGCCAGTGGAGGCCTTTGAGTGCATTTTATTTCACTTAGCACAATGCTTTGGAGATTCAGCTGTGTCTTAGTATGTGCCAGAATTCCTTTCTCTTAATAGCTAAAGAACATTCCCTTGTATAACAGGCCTGAGTGGTACAACGTGTTAAAGTTCAAATCCACCAGCTGCTCCATGGGAGAAGGATGGGAAATCTCCTGTGTTGTTTACTGTCTATGAAGACCCACTGGAAGGTTGGCTATGGGTTGTTTCCCACTCAACAGCACACAACAATAACAGCAGATATTGGGGGGGGGGGCAACTAAAGCTCCAATTCAATAAAGGTCACAGACAGGGTGTGCCATCAGCAGGGAATGCCTCAGCACCACTGGGCTTAGATTTTCTATTGTTATGATCACATGTATTTTGCTTATCCTTCTCTCTGCTGGTGGACAATGAATTTGTTCCCACCTTCTGGCTGCTGTGTATAGTGTCACACTGCACATTGCTGTATAGATTTATGTTGCGGGCTTTGTCTTCAAGGCTACTTAACTTGGCATGAGGCTAGTAGAGGGGTTGCTAGGTAATGTGGTCATTTGGGTTGAGGAGCTGCCACGCTGCTGCTTTCCCAGCAAATATCTTTTGAGTAGTAGCCTGCAATGTTGTGGGGACTGCTGTGAGCAGCGAAGACACACAACTGTGTTCAGGACAGTCAGGCCCTGGCCTTCAAGGGCTGTCTAGTGGAGAAGATTTGTTGAAGATGTTTTCAAATATTGAAGTATTTGAAACAGAAAACAGAGAGAAAATGGAAAAGGATAAAAATTAGAAGAGGATCGAGAATGAGCTGACGAGAAGGAGTTGTTTCCAACAGGGCACTTTGAGGAGTCCTCTCAGAGGGTGGCACTGAGAACTGATTCAGAGGAAAGGGCTGCTCTGTGAAGACACGGGAGAAGAGCGTGCTGCCTGGAGGTTCTACCCTGCTCAGCCACAAAGGGCTTTGTCTGCAAGCTTTAAATAACAGCTTTCCTCACTCCCATTCTGGTTCGTAACCCAGGCATTTGAATTTCTGTGGGGATGTTTTAAAACTGCCCTTTTGCTAGTGTGTAGTGTGCAGTAGAATAATCATACCAAGTCCTGCCCCACCCTCACAAACACTGCCCATTGTTACAGCCACTCTGCCAATACATCTCCTTGAGGGTCTTCCACTTATGCTGACCCCTCACTTTTCCAAGCATGATGTCCTTCCTCAGGGGCTAGTCCACCTGATATCATATCCAAAACATGAGACAAAGTCTCTCACCTCACTTCTAAGCAGCTTTCTGGTTGCAGTTCCAAGATACATTTGTTCGTTTTTCTGTAGCCCATTGTATATTCTTAACTATAAATCAAAGGCATCAAGCTGCAGTCTTATCATTTTTCTGGCTCTCCTGTATAACCAAGGAGATAACCAAGGTATAACCAAGCCTGAAAGACACCAGTCTAGGCAGAAGCAACTGACAATAAGTCAGTTGCCCCATTATCTGTACTTGGTGACATAATAAGTTCATTGTTCTATCATTTTTTTCAAATTCTGTGTCTTATAGATTTTCCCTGAAGCTCATGCATTTCTCTCATAATTTAATACCTGATAATTTTAAAATCCGATGTTCCAGTATCTAGGAATCCAGATTACAATCTAGGCCTTGACGGTATCTAGGAAATTTGAGTCCAGGCCAAAGCTGAGCTAACAATTAGCAGGGTAGAGGAGGATATTGCTCATCCTTCTCCCATGGAGCAGCTGGTGGATTCAAACTGCATACCTTTGAGATAGCAGTGCAATTTCTTACTGCCAGGCCACCAAAAGTCAGATGCATCTTGGTAGAAAGCAGAGAGTACCAGAAGAATGCATATTTATGTTTTATTGACTATGCAAAGGCATTTGACTGGGTCACAACAAATTGCGGCTAACCTTGAGGAGAATGGGAATCCTAGAACACTTGATTATACTCATGCAAAACCTATACTCTGACCAGGAAGCAGTCCTCAGAATAGAGCAAAGAAACACTGCATAGTTCAAAATCAGGAAAAGAGTGTGTCAGGGATGCATCCTGTCTTCATACCTTTTCAATCTATATTCAGAACAGATCATTTAGGAAGCTGGGCTTTATGAGGAGGAATGTGGCATCAGGATTGGAGGAAGACTCATTAACAACCTGCTTTATGCAACCTTGCTTGCTGAAACTGAAGAGGACCTAAAGCACTTGCTACAGAAGATCAAGAACTGTAGGGTTGAAGCTCAACATTAAGACCACAAAGATTGTGTCCCACATTATTCTTAGTTTTTCTTCTTTTTCCTTCTTTTTTGAGTCTGCTTTTTGCTCTAGCAGATCAGTGGTGACAATTTTGTCTTCGATTTCACTGATTCTGTGTTCCATCTCATCAACTCTGCTCATATGTCCCTCCATCATGTTGACAGCCTCTGAAACGCTGGAGCTTATATTTTGAATGGT
>NW_006400073.1:1605542-1608309 GCF_000299155.1 Elephantulus edwardii | reverse complement strand
AGAGAGAATAGTGCAACAATGAATGAATGGAAACCCAAAATCTCTGTAAATGTTTATGAAAATTAATAAAATATAATTATAGAAAAAAAACCACAAAGATTTTCACCACTGAGCCAATTGGCAGCACTATGATAGATGGAGAAGAGATTGAGGTTGTTAACAATTACAGCTTGCTTGGCTCCACAGTAAACACTTTTGGCACCAGCAGTCAGGAAATCAAAAGATGAATTGCACTGGGGAAATCTGCTGTCAAGGACCTCTCTAGATTACTGAGAAGAAACGATGTCAGTCTAGAGACCAAAGTGAACCTGATCCAGGCAATGGTCTACACAATTACTTGTGATGTACTAGAGAGCTAGACAATGACTAAGAATGACAGAAGCAGAATTGATGTTTTTGAGTTGTGGTGCTGGACAAGAGTCTTGAATATATGGATTGCCACAAAAACAAATAAGTCTGTTTTGGAGAGGGTGAAACCAAGTTTCTCCTTGGAGGCTAGGATTCTGAAGTTCCATGAACATACTTTGGGTACATGGCCAGGAGGGAAAGGGCCTTAGAGAAGGACATCATACTTGGAAGGATAGAGGGACAGTGTAGGAGAGGAAGACCCAAGATGAGATGGATTGATGCAGTAACTGGGGCAATGGGGGACTGGCTCAAGATAGGGCAGGCTTCAGAGTTATTGTACACAGGGTCGCTATGCATCAGGAAACTTGACAGCACATAACAACAACAATAGCATAAAAGAATTAATGCCTTTGAATTGTGGTGTTGAGGAAAATCATTGACTATACTATGAACTGCGAAAAGAAAAACAAGATATTCCTTGGAGGAAGTGTAGCCAGAATGCTCCTTAGAAGCTGGGTCTCAGGAGGGCAAATCCCTAGTGAAGGACATCATGTTTTCTAAAGTTATTGCTGTTGTCATGTGCTATCAAGTGGAAACTGACTCACAACTTATCCCCCACTGAGTTTTCAGAGGTAGGTAATTGCACAGGAGGAGATTGCCAGTCTTTCCCCCTGCTGAATAGCTAGTGATTCAAACAGCGTGTCTTTGGGATAGCAGTGCAGCTTCTTACCACTAGGCCAGGTCAGTGACAAAGAAGACCTTTGATGAGATGGATTGACACAGGGGTTACAACAAAGAAATTAAGCACAAAAGAGATTGTGAGGGCGGGGCAGGGGCAGGGATGCTTCATTCTGCTATATACATGATAGTTACAAGTCAGAGTCAACTTGATGGCTTCACCACGTTCCATGCAAGGAGCCATGGTGCACATGGTTAGGGACTCAGCTGCTAACCAAAATGTGGTTAGTTTGAATCTACCAATTGCTCCAAGGGATAAAGATCTGGCAATCTTCTTCTGTAAAGATTTCAGCCTGTGGTAGCTGCATTATGGCGATTTGGAATCAACTTGATGTCAATACATAAAGGGTATGTTCATGCCTTTTTAGCATCCAACCCTACATCTTTGACAAGGGATAATCTATGTGTGTCAGGATGCCTCCCTAAAGCCTTTTCAAGGTAGTAACTATGGCATTCTGTATCCAGATATTAACTGAGCAGTAGCACCCACTCTCATTTCTCTCCACTGACCTTCCTCAAGCCATCCATCCACCACTAACTCTTGAGAGAAGAGATTTAGGATCTGTGGAGGTAGCAGGAGAATTCTTTTCAGAGGCTTTAAGGGCATAGGAATGCCCTAGAATGCCTGGAGGGGTAAACATTGCTCTACTATGAGGTCCGCTCTTCCCTGTGGGTGAAAGAGAACACACAGTGTGGAGGAGAGAGGCTTGAGTTAGTCTGTAAAATATCATCCAGAATTATTATCATCTCTCATTGTTATAAAAGATAATAGGTAATATAACATTTACCAGTTCAGATAAATGTTTCAGATGTTTGTCTGCAATATTTATTACACTAAGGATACGGTACAGCTATTATCTGTGATTGGTGCCCAATTCCCCATCATCACAAACAGAAACTCACTGCTTCTGAAAAGGTGGCTCACTATTTGTCCTTCCTCCTGGGAAACAAGTAAAACACTTCAGCTTCTATTTGCCTACTCTTGTATTTCATAGGGAACTCTGGTGGGTAGTCTGTAGGGAGTTGTGCTGCTAACCCAAAAGCTTTAGCTCTCTCCTAGCTCAAATCTACTAGCTGCTAGTTCCCCTTACATGTGATTTGCAGCCTCAGAAACCTGCTGGAGAGTCAGCAGAGTCAATTCTGACTCTACGGTAATGAGTAGATATTTAACATAAGTGAGGCCATATAACATTTGTCTCTTTTGTGATGGACTTTTCCCCCTCAGCCAATATAGTGTTTTTAAAGGACCTCCATAGTATAGTATGCATCCTGGTTTAATTTCTCTTTATGGCTGTGTAGTAATAGTCCACCTGTATCTTTGTAGGACATTTTGTTCATCCATTTATCCTTGATGTCCATTCTTACATTTTGGTTATCTGCAACAGTTCTGCTATGGACCTTGATGGGCACTGCTAGTTACTGTTTAGTCCATTCGGACTTAGGTACTCTATTTATGCAGAGCAGAACTGCTCTGTGGAGTTTTCCAAAGTGTGGCCTTTCAAAAGTGGACGCAAATCCTGTATTCCACCTATGCCTCTTGGTGGGTCTGAACTGGTAACCTTTCAGTAATGAGCTGCTGGTTCACCCAGCTTATGTCACTCAGGGACTATATGGGTTCTTCCTTCCTTCCTTCCTTCCTTCCTTCCTTCCTTCCTTCCTTCCTTCCTTCCTTCCTTCCTTC
>NW_006400073.1:1601683-1605442 GCF_000299155.1 Elephantulus edwardii | reverse complement strand
TTCCTTCCTTCCTTCCTTCCTTCCTTCCTTCCTTCCTTCCTTCCTTCTTTTCTTTCTCTCTCTCCCTTTCTCTCTTTCTCTCTCTCTCTCTTTCTTTCTTTCGTGTACCATCAAGTCTGAACTGATCCTAGCTGACTTTCCAGTAGCTTTTCAGAGGCAGTAAATCACATGGGAGGAGACTGTTCCTCTTTCTCTTGAGGAGAAGCCAGTAGATTCGAATGGTGTACCTTTGCGTTGGCAGCACAATTCTTTACCACATAGGCTATTATCTTTTAAAAAAACACTGTCTCATTATTACTATCAGTTCCACAAGACACTACTGGGTCAGTATTCAGGCCAGCAACTTGGTTTCCTGCAGGTTGATGGGCAGCGTGCACAGCAGATGCCTGCCCAGAGCCCGGAGCCCAGAGCCCAGGGCTAGGGCAGAAGGAGCAGTGAGTTCCTGCTGTCTGTCCTAGGCACCTTCCAAGGCAGCAGGAGAAATGGAAGTCCTCCAGCTCTGCCGGCACCTTGAAAATACAAATAAAACAAGGAAAAGAAATCAATACTGAGGAGCACGCCAGAAAGCCAAGAAAAATACTGTTCCGGGAGCTGAACAGGGCCAAGCCTGCAGGCAGTCCAGGCGGCTGCCTCTGCCCGGTGTGCCAGGGGCTCCAGCCCAGGCTTCAGCGGAGGAAACACAAGCGGGGGTCCGCAGGGGAACCCCAGGAAACTGGAGGCCTACACCACAAGGGGAGAGTCTGTCACAAGAGCCTGGCTTGTTCTTTGTGCAGGCAAATATTTATTTTGGTTCAGTGGATGCCTTTCCACAAAGACCACCTGGCCGTAATCAATAACACCTATTTTCAGATAATCTACGCTTTCCAGCTCAAGTCCATGGAACTCCCACAAACACAGAGCTCTTTTCAAAGTCCTTTTAATGAGTTGGATTCACAGTTTACCAGAGGGGGCTCCAGAGTAGGGGTGCATCTGGGTGGCCAGACCCACAGTTGGGCCAGCATGGTGCCAGGGGGAGGTGCTTGCCGGGACAAGGTGCCTGCCCCTTGTTTGTAAAGTGGGGACCACACAATGCCCACCTCACAGTGTCTCTCATTCAAGAAATGAATAGTGAGGGCCTCAGTGGCCCAGGCATGGCTCCAGGGGCTAGTGCAGCACCAGGTGAAAGGCCCTGTCCACATGGATCTGGCTTTCTAGTGCAGGGAGACAGAAGACACACAGATGGGCAGGTAGTTAGACGGTGAGTCACGGTGAGAATGCAAGTGAAATTCTGTGGAAACTGTATTAGTGCTTTGTGTTCATCTCCAGATGGAAATGGGTCTTAACTAAGCACACGTATGTAAAACATCAAATAGAATCAGCACATGCTGCATGGTACATACCATCTCAGGTGACTGAACTGGCAGGCCTGAGTACAAGCCCACCCATCAGTGGGATTTCAGAGACTCTGAATCCTCCATTATGGCCTGGAATGGGCAGCACCTGCCTCTCTGCAGACTGTACACAGCACTCAGAATTAGCTTTTTCATCCCTAAAGTGTTCTGATTTCATCTCAGTTCAATGTGACGTAATTTCTGCTTGCGACACAACATTGTAGACTCCCCTGTCACAGTTTAAGATTGTGAGGTAAAAGGTAAAGGAGGAGTAAGTCTGGGTGCTGGGGCTTCTGAATACTTTTATAGATGAAATTGTAGGTGGTTCCTACCTTGATAGGAGTCCTCACTTGGTGGCATTCTGACACTGGCATGAGAAGTGGCCTGGGCTTGACAACTGCAGTGCCTGCCATGCCCACAGCCTGGCTTGCGGAGAAGCTGGGTGTTACCATGAAATCTTCTTGGCCTCTCCCATTGGGCACTGGTCTAAAAATCACCAGTCCTTATATTTCAAGTGAAGTATGAGAGGTTGAGTCAGATTCCTTATTTAAATACAGGTGATGGAATTAGCTAGGCAAATCAGATCTTCTGTAGCAAACATTTTAATTGGGGAATGTGAATTGAGACAGGTGGTAGTGTGAAGACAAGTGAAAAGGCATGACGACAGTATCTTAGTCATGGGAAGGGAGGAGCGCCCTCCCTCCAATTCCCTTGGTCCAGATTCTACCTGGCCTGTCCTCCACAAAATCCTCTTCTTCACCAGGCCGCTATCTCCTCATTCCCATAGTTTTCATACAATAAAATCCCAGCACAGGGGAAACCCAAGGAAGTGTCCTATGACTGAAAAAAACTTATGTTCTGTAAAGAATGTCTAAATAACAAGAAAATTCTTCAACCCCACATAGTCTGGAGAATAGGAAGAAAAATGGTAGGCATATAATAATGCATAGCAGTGATAAAAACATAGAAAATTATTACAAGAGATCTTTATCATTATCAGTAAGGCCTCAAAGCTATTAGAAGATCTGTTGTAATATCCTATAAAACAATGTCACATCTCTTAATGCGGTTTTCCTCACCAGAGGAAAGGGCTGGAAAGAGGGGCTGTGACTGACTGAATGACTCTTTTTGGGGGACAACCCACAGGCTGGAGTAGAATTTATGTTGTTTCTCTTCACCAAGAATGTAACTTGCTCCGAGGAGACAGCTTTAGGATGGACTCTCAGCTCTGAGTTTGCTGAGAGATTAGCTGTAAACTTGGGCTCAGACAACCCAGTGAGGGTTGGTGACCCAGGAAAGATAAGACAGTGGTGGGGAGTAGAAAGGGTCATGTGCTGGAATTTGGGATAATTGAATTTG
Source organism: Elephantulus edwardii (assembly GCF_000299155.1). Taxonomy (NCBI): domain Eukaryota; kingdom Metazoa; phylum Chordata; class Mammalia; order Macroscelidea; family Macroscelididae; genus Elephantulus; species Elephantulus edwardii. The sequence goes on along the minus strand of NW_006400073.1, from coordinate 1,602,713 downwards.
CGCTGCAGCCAGCATTTATGACTTGGGTCATCGTTTGGTTCCTTGGCCATAAATCCACCAAGACCAGGAAATTCCATCATTAGGTCAATCTTTCCATTCTTTGCAAAGAACAGGATGAATGCAGATTTAGCGATGGATGATTTTCACCTTTTGGAAATGATAAGACTCTAATCAAACTAACATTTTTGCACTTAAGGCTTGGAAATCAAGCATCAGCATCCCCTGTCTTTTTGTTGTAATTTCTTTCTCCTAAAAAACCCCTTGTAGATTTCTTATGTGAAAAGGCCACCAGTTCTGATTACCCAAAATGCTGAAGGAAAAATAGACTTCAGGGACTGGCCATGTCCAAGTTGCCCGTTGTGAGGTAGCTAGTGGGATGCCAGCTTTCTAGCCACTGTCTTTGGGCTGCTTGTGACTTTAAAGCTAAGTGGGCATTTGTAATTAACTCTCAACAAACTGAATAGTAGATCCTCTGAAAATCAAGCATATCTTCCAAAGTGAGATTGAATGTGAAAGCACATCATGTACAAAGGTATTTTTATGGAGCCTTGCCGTTTTACTCATGATATTCCTCTTGGAATCAATAAAACTCGGAGGCTTGCATCTTTGAGGGTGCAAGTTCTGTAGGAGTGCAGGACAGCCTAGTAAGGGTGATATGAGGGTCTGCATCTTTGGCTATGAGGTCCGTAGTGGGGACCGCTTCTTCTGCTCCTTTATCTTTATTCCCACTGCCTAGAATTGTCAAGGGTTTACTCTGAGCACAATTAAGAACTTTAGAATCTGGTTTCTTGGTTAAAGTGGCTTCAAAAATTGCATCCATTGACATTTTTTGTCTTTGATTCTGATCAGGTAATCACAGATATTTATAAAGTTTCTGTGTAAAATAATTAAGCTGAGAAGCATCTGAATATTCTTTTTTTTAAAATATTTTTTTATTGGGAAAAACATATTGGGGGTACAAGGAGGTGAGGGTTGGGGGCAGAAGGGTGAGGATGGGCCAGGATGCAGTTGCAGAGCTGCACAGTTTGGT
>NW_006400073.1:1598966-1600703 GCF_000299155.1 Elephantulus edwardii | reverse complement strand
AAATTGGATCTGACTGGTACAGGAGACTGCCCCTCCTTCTCCAGCAGAGCATGAAGTAGAGTCTGGTCCCCCCCCCCTTCCCAAGTGCCTGTTGGGGCCTGGGTTTCAGCTGTCCACACCACAGCAGTGGGCAACGAGCTTAAAGCCCCTGATGGCTTTGGGCGCTGACTCTCACCAGTGGCTATGGATGAAGTCACAGGCAATGAATATTCTTTTGAAGGTAGGTTTAAGTGGTAATCCAATTACCTTGTTACTCAGAAATTAGTGGAAAGTATTTTGGGGTTTAATAAAAAATGTTTGTGTTTTCTAAACTCTTTGTAAGTTTATGACTCAAAATCTTTCTGCTTAAAAAGAATAATAGTAGAATAATATGATTATATTATTATTAATACTCTTCTGATACTCCAGTAGGATATAAAGGGATTTTTTTCTCTTACCCCCTTTTATTCTGATTTATTTACGAAGTTTTAATACATTGTTTTTCACAAAAGATTCTTCCAATTTCCTTCACCCCACCCACCCTTCAAATTGTGCAACCCTATGATTAACACCTGATAAGCAGTGCAAAGATATCAAGAATATCATTCATAAAGAATGCAAAAAGTCATTTCAAAGAAGGAAGAAGAAAAGACCAAATGGATGTCAGAAGATACTCTGAATATTGCAATAGAGCGCCAAGAAGCCAAAGTAAAGGAAGGAGCTGAATAAAAGATTTCAAAGGGCCACTCGGGAAGACAAGGAAAAATATTATAGTGAAATGTGCAAGGAGCTGGAGTTGGGAAATCAAAAGAGCCGAACTTGCTCACTATTTCTTAAGCTGAAAGAACTAAAGAATAAATTCAAGCCACAAGTTACAATGCTTAAGGATGCTATGTGCAGAATCAATGATTAAGGAAGCATTAAAAGAAGATGGGAGGATTATACAGAATCATTGTATTAGAAAGAATTGACTAACAAAGAAGAATTTCAAGAAATATCACATGATCAAAAGCAATGATCATAAAGGTGAAAGCTCAGGCTGCTCTGAGGACTTGGCAAAAAGTAAAGACCCAGGAATTGATGGAGTAACAATTGACATATTTCAACAGACAGATGCTGTGCTCGATGTGCTCACCAGGTTGTGCCAAAAAATCTGGAGGACAACTACCTGGCCAACTAACTGGAAGGAATCTATATTTATTCCCATTCCAAAAAAAAAGATGACCTGACAGAGTGTGGAAATTATCAAACAATATCACACACTAGCAATATCCTGCTGAAGATTATTCAGAAAAGACTTGAACAGTACATTGACAGAAATACAAGCTGGGTTTAGAAGAGACTGTGGCACTAGAGACATTATTGTCAATGTCAGATGGATCTTGCCAGAAAGCAGAGAGTACCAGAAGGATATCTATCTGTGTTTCATTGACTATTCAGAGGTATTTGACTGTGTGGATTACAATATATTGTGGTTAATCTTGAGGAAAATGGGAATCTCAGAACACTTGATTGTGCTTATATGAAACTTATAGTTGGACAAGGAAGCAGTCCTCAGAATAGAGCAAGGCAACACTGCATGGTTCAAAATCAAGAAAGGAGTGTGTCAGGGATGCATCCTGTCCCCATAACTTTTCAATCTATATGCAGAACAGATCATTGGGGAAGCAGGGCTTTATGAGGAGGAGCATGACATCAAGTTGGAGGAAGACTCATTAACAACCTATAATATGCAGATGACACAACATTGATTGCTGA
>NW_006400073.1:1590825-1592811 GCF_000299155.1 Elephantulus edwardii | reverse complement strand
GTGACTGGGATAATTGGGATGGGAGTGTTGGAGACAGTGCGATTGGCACAGGACAGAGCAGAGTTTAGGGCTGTTGTACATAGGGTCGCTATGAGTCCAAGCGACTCGACGGCACATAACAACACAACAACATATCAGAGACAGTGAGATTGGCACAGAATAGTGCAGAGAATAGGGCTGCATATAACAACAAACAACGTTTTGTACTTTGGTGATGTTTGCTTTGTGTCCTAATATGAGATTAATTCTGTAATATATTACGTACACTTGAGAACAAAGGAAACAGGTTTAATTGGGGGAAGCACCCTGAATATGTCTATGAAGTCGAGTTGACTAATTGCACAGTTTAGTTCTGCATTTCTGTTGAGTTTCTTTTGAGTTGACCTTTTCTTTGGTGAGGATGGTGTATTAAAGTCTCTTACTCCTATTGTGGTGTTCTCTTTCTTCAAATCTGTTAACTATTGTTTTATATATTTTGCAGATCTATTATTAGATATGTGGATGTTAATTAAGGTTGTGTTCTCTTGATGTACTGTGCCTTTAACACAGTGTCCTTCTTTATCTCTTATCACATTTTTCAGCCGACATTTTAATCAAAGATTAGTATTGTCACTCTTAGTTTTGTGTGGATGCATTTTGCTTGGTATATTTTTTCCCATCCTTTGTATTTTAGTCTTTTTCTACATTTCTTAGTTGTATCTTCTGTAGGTAACATATTGATGGACTTTGTTTTTATATCCATTTGCAATTCATTTTTTTCTTATGCTTTTCAAATTGAGTGTGATTACTGATATGCCAGGTTTTATCACTGCTATTTTGCTGTGTTTCTATTTCTGTTGTTGCTGTTGTTGGCTACTATGGTCCACCCACTTTCCTTTGCTGTCTCTCTGTGAAGGAGTGTCCTTAATATTTCTTGTAGATCTTGTTTTCATGAACTCCTTAAGTTCCTGATTTCCTGTCATTGACCTCATATTGCCTTTATATTTTATGGACAATTTTGTTGGTTATATGATCTTTGGTTAGCAATTGTTTTCTTTCAGCCTTCTAGATAAGCCATCTCATTGTCATCTTTCTTGCATGGTTGAGAAGTGAGAGCTTAATATTTGTTTTCCTTTGTGGGTGACTCTTTCTCTTTGAGCTACTTTTTGTATTCTATCCTTATCTTTGCTATTGAAGAATTTGACTATGATGTGTCTTGATATTTTTCATTTGGAATCTAGTCTTTTTGGAGTTCACTGAGCTTCTTGAATGTGTATTTTCTCATTTTTCATGATACTTGGAACATTTTCTTTTAGTTGGGTCAAGAAATCTGGAAGACAACCACCTGACCAACTGACAGGAAGGGTTTCACATTTATTCCTATTCTGGGGAAAAAAAGGTGATCCAACAGAGTGTGGAAATTATCAAACAATATCACATACACATATAATCCTGTTAATGATCATCCAAAAAGACTTGAACACTATATCAACAGAGAACAACCATAAGTACAAACCAGGATTAGAAGAGACTGGAGCATTGATGACATTACAGTCAATGTCAGATGGATCTTGGCTGAAAGCAGACAGTACCAAAAGAATGTCTGTGTTTCATTGACTATGCAAAGGCATTTCACTGTATGGATCACAACAAACTGTAGACAACCTTAGAAAGAATGGGAATCCCAAAACACCTGACTGTGCTTATGTGAAACCTATACTTGGACCAAGAAGAAGGCATCAGAATAGAGCAAGAAAACACTGCATGATTCAAAATCAGGAAAGGAGTGTTTCAGGGATGTGTCCTGTTTCTACACCTTTTCAATCTATATGTAGAACAGATCATGTGGCATCAGGATTGGAAAAGTCTCATCAACAACCTATGTGACACAACTTACTTGTTTAAAACTTAAGAGGTCTAAAAGTATTATATTTTAGGGCATTATTTTTATCGTAGGAGTATGCAATGAGGGTTGTAGAGTGGATTATATTTGGGGCTAGGGGGTGG
>NW_006400073.1:1586656-1590725 GCF_000299155.1 Elephantulus edwardii | reverse complement strand
TAGATGGAGAAGAGATTGAGGTTGCTAGCAATTACAGCTTGCACAGATCCACAATCAACACTCTTAACACCAGCAGTCAGGAAATCAAAAGACAAATTATATTGGGAAGATCTGCTGTCATGGACCTCTCCAGAGTGTCAAAGAGCAACGATGTCAGTCTATATACAAAGGTGTGCCTAATCCAGGCCATGTTTTTTTTCAATTACTTGTTATGCTTCAAAGAGTTGGAAAATGACTAAGGATGATAGATGAAGAATAGATAGATACCTTTCAGTTGTGGTGCTGGAGAAGAGGCTTGAACATACCATGGACCACAAAGAGAACAAATGAGTCTGTCTTGGAGAGGGTGAGATCAAGTTTCTCCTTGGAGGCTAGGATGTTGAAGCTCCATCTCACTTACTTTGGGCACATGCTAGAAGAGATCAGTCTTTGGAGAAAGATATCATGCTCCGGAGGGTGGATGGACAGCGCAGGAGGGGTCTTTGGGCACATGTTAGAAGAGATCAGTCTTTGGAGAAAGATATCGTGCTCCGGAGGGTGGATGGACAGCGCAGGAGAGGAAGACCCCGGATGAGATGGACTGATACAGTAACTGGTGCAATGGGGGTTACTGTGTCAGAATTAGTGAGACTGGTTCAGGACAGGGAGGGATTCAGAACTGCTTTACACAGGGTCGCTATACATCGCAGGCAACTCAATAACACATAACAACAATAACCTACTATGGCAGGTTTGGAAGCAGGAGTGGCATCCATTTCCTAAAAAACATGCCTCCAGAAACTCTATGAACTTTCATAAGTGTCGACAGTTGTAGAGGGGCTTCAGGCCTTTTGTTCATAGGGTCACTGTAAGTCGTGCTCAACTCCAAGGCATTCAACAACAACATGATTAACACCCTACACCCCCTCACCCATCCACATCTATTTTCAACCTCCCCGCCCCCCGCCTTGAATCCTCATATTCATTCTACAATAATGGTTTTACACAGTATTTGTCCTTGTGGGTCTGAGTTCACTCAGCATAATGTTCTCCAGTTCCTCCCAAGTTACATATTAATTTACAAAACCATTGCTCCTATGTGCTGTATATATTCCATTGTATGAATGTATCACAACTTCAAGAAGAGTTGTCAAAGTTTATCAATTAAAACAATAATATCTTGCCTTATAGTTCTTTTTGACATAGAAACATTTTTACTTTACCTAACTTCCATGACAACCTCTATTAGGGAATCTTGGTGTGTAATCTGTAGGAAGTTACACCATTAACCCAAAGGCACTATCAGTGGTTCTGATTTGCCAGTGGCTCCACTGAAGAAAGATGAGCCATCTTCTTTATTGCCATGTACAGCCTCAGAAACTTGCTAGAGTCATTTCCAAGTCAGCAGCAATGATCTTGAACGTTCTGTGACACACCTATGTGGTTATTACTATCCTCCTCACTTCACAGATGGGGACATCAAACTCAGAGATATTACAACATAATTAGGGTAGTGGAGTGCTGAGGACCTGTTCTTGTATGTCATTGTTACTGTAGTTGTCGCTGAGCTGACTGGTTCATATGCCTGGGTCTTCGACTCTAAGTTCTTTGTTCTTTATGTGTTTGTTCAGCATCTATTTACTGAACTTCTACAGTGTACTGCAACTCCTGCATGAATAGGATAGACATAGTTCCTTCTCTCATGGAGTTTACAGGATTCCCCGGATCTAAGATTAAAAACAGGAAAGAAAGACAATGCAACCTCACAGATTACAGAGTAGAATTGTTCCACAGAGTCAATCTGAAGGCATCCACCAAGAATGATGTATGTAGCACCAGTTATAAAGTGCTTACCTATGAATCTCTGGGCTAGGGGGCAAGAGGTCATGCTCAAGAATCACTTCCTCAAAGTGGCAAATTTTCAACAGTTTTTAAGGTAACATTTTTAAAATGGTGGTTTTGAGAGATAAATATTAGATGAAGTAAGATGCAGAATCAAGTCAATTACAGAAGGATTTTTATATTTTTAGAATCTTTTCCTTCCAACTGTTGCCAGGTCCTGTTGGTGCTCTTCTTTGACTCCTTTCCACTCTGCTGTTGTGGAACATTTTAATTATTTAGTCTAAACTTATGAAACCTTCTCTGAAGGTCCACAATTCGTATACTTCCTACAGACTGAGTACACATGAGACATATTTTGTTTATCAAGTGCCTGAGATAATGTTGTTTAAATGAAATATTGAACAATAGAAACCAAACCTACCACAGGGATAAATTCTTACTCCGAGTGGTCACCTATTTATGTGCTGAGGCTATAAATCCTAAAGAAACAGACTGTCTCATCTTTCTACCCCAGGGTGATTGGTGGATTCAAACTGCTGACCTTTCAAGTAAGGGCCGAGCATTTAACCCACTATGCTACCAGGGTTTCTAACGATCAATATGTATAATTAAATTTCTAATGATCATTGGCCAGTAAAAATGTTTGAAAACAACACATAGTAATAGTGTTAACTTCTTTTGTGTGTCAATAACATTTTTTAATGTGATAGAGGGAAAATGATCTCTGATTCAAAAGGCTGTTTAGCAAAGTCCTGAATTGTGGATAGAAGAGACTTTATTAAGAAAAGTTCAGAGGCATGTCATGCCCCTGTCTGCTTCGCTTGCATTATTTGATGGGATACATTTCTTTTCATGTCACAGGATGGATGCCCTCTGTGACTAGTCAGCTGAATGCTATTGTGTAAGCTATTGTTGTTCGATTTACATTTAGATCAAATTAAGTTCCAACAACTGTGGTCCCACAGGAAACAAAAAATGACATTGACTGATCGTGTGCTGTCTTGTGATTGGCTGCAGGTCATGTGATCTAAAGGATTTTACTGATTGGTGTTAGAAAGTTAAATCAGCAAACCTTTCTCCATTTGGATGGTTTTTTATCCTTTTATCCTCTTTTTTGCTAATTTCTAGTTTTACGGAATTGTGATCTGAGAAGAGAATTTTTATCATTTTAATCCTAGAACACTTGATGGTGCTTAAGCAAAACCTATACCTTGGCCAGGAGTTAGTCGGCAGAACAGAGCAAGGAAACACTGCATGATTCAAAATTGGGAAGAGTGTACGCCAGGGATGTATTTTATCTCCGTATCTTTTCAATCTATATGCAGAACAGTTTATCTGGGAGGCTGGGCTCTATGAGGAGGAGAATGGCATCAGCATTAGAAGAAGACTCATCGACAATCTGCATTAGGCAGATTGACACAACCCTGCTTGCTGAAATTGAGGAAGAGCTGAAGTGCTTGCTGCAGAAGGTAAAGGACTACAGCCTTAAATATGAATTGAAGATCAACATCAACAAAGATGCTCACCACTGGGCTGACTGGCAGCATCATGACAGAAAGTGAAGAGATTTAGATTGCTAACAATATCAGTTTGCTTGGCTCCACAATCAACCCTCTTGGTACCAGCAGCCAGGAAATTAAAAGACCAATTTCATTGGAAAGTCGGCTGTCAGAGACCTCTCCAAAGTACTGAAGAGCAAGGATGTCAGTCTGGAGACTAAGGTGAACCTGATTCAGGCCGTGGTTTTCACAATTACTTGCTATGTGTCAGAAAGCTACACAATGACTAGGGATGATAGATGGAGAATTAATGCCTTTGAGGTGAGGTGCTGGAGAAGAGTATTGCAGATGTTATGGATGGCTAGAAGAACAAACAGGTTCATTCTAGAGAGGGTGAGATCAGGCTGCTCCTTGGAGGCAAGGATTCTGAAGCTTTGTCTGATATACTTTGGACATGTCGGAGGGACCAGTCTTGGAGAGGAAGAGTGGATGGACAGCACAAGAGAGGAAGACCCTCGATGAGATGGACTGATTCAGTGACTGGGGTAATGGGGTAAGTATGTCAGAGACCTATATTTGTTCCTATCCTAAAGAAAGGTGACCCAACAGAATGTGGAAACTACACAACAATCTCACTGATTTCACATGCAAGCAAGATTTTACTGAATATTATCCAAAAATGACTGGAACAGCACATCAACAGAGAACTGCCAGAAGTCCAGGCTGGGTTTAGAAGGGGTCGTGGTACT
>NW_006400073.1:1576115-1581551 GCF_000299155.1 Elephantulus edwardii | reverse complement strand
CTCTTGGCACCAGCAGTTAGGAAATCAAAAGATGAATTGTATTGGGAAAGTCTACTGTCAGGGACCTCTCTAGTGTACTGAAGATGAACGATGTCAGTCTAGAGACTAAGGCATGCCTGATCCTGGTAATGGTCTTCACAAATACTTAATGTGCATCAGGGAGCTTGAAAAAGACTAAGCATGGTAGAAGACGAATTGATACCTTCGAGCTGTGATGCTGGAGAAGAATATTAGATATATTATGGACTGCTAAGAGAACAAACAGGTCCATTCTGGAGAGGGTAAAACCAGGCTGCAGCTTGGATGCAAGGATTTTGAAGCTTTGTCTGATATACTTTGGGCATGTTGCAAGGAGGGACCAGTCCTTAGAAAGGGACATCATGCTTGGAAGGGTGGAATGACAGCACAAGAGAGGAAGACCTTCAATGAGGTGGATTATTGCAGTGACTGTTATAATGAGGATAAACGTGTCAGAGACAATGAGGTTGGCTCAGGATAGAGCAGAGTTCAGAGCTGTTTTACATAATGTCACTAGGAGTCCCAAGCAACTGGAGAGCACATGACAATAACAACATTGTTACAGCTACTATATCAATCTATCACATTGAAGATGTATTTTTCTCTTTTGCTGACCCTCCACCACTGAAAGCACAATGTATTTCTTCAAGGGCTACCCTGCCCCCTTATCAGGAGGGTAAGGTATGTGAGATGAAGTTTGACTTTTTGCCTCTAAGGAACATGCTGGTTACACTTCCTCCAAGATGTTTGTCTTTTTGGAGTTCCTGGGATATTCTGTCCTCTTCTCCAACACCACAACATTGATCCTTCTGCCATTCTAATTCATTGTTCAACTTTCAGATGCATATCAAATAATTGAAAAGACCATGACTTTACTCATGTGTATCTTAGTCTTTAAACTGATGTCGTTGCCCTTTAGCACTTAGGAGAGTTCAATAGATATGATTTCAACAACAGATTTTCCCAATGCAAAACGTTCATTGATTTCTTGACTGCTGGTACAGAAGGTGTTGATTATGTATCCAAGTAAGATAAAACTGTTGACTATTTCAATCTTTTCTCCATCATGATGTTGAGGATGATGAGGATTTTTGTTTTCTTGACTTTTAGGTGTAATCCACACTCAAGATTGTAGTCTTGATCTTCTACAGTAAGCATTTTAAGTCCTCCTCACTTTTAGCAAGTAATGCACCACATTCTTCTTCATAAAGTCAGCCTCTTGAATTATTTGTTCAGCAAACAGACTGAATACATATGAAGAAAGGATATAACTTTGAAGCACACTTTTTAAAATTTTAAATCATGCAATGTTTCCTTGCTCTGTTCACACAACAGCTTCTTGGTCTAAGTATAGGTTTCCTGTGAGCACAATTAAATGCTCTAGGATTCCCCTTTTTTTCAATATTAGCCACAATTTGTCATGATGTAAACAGTCAAATGCCTTTGCATAGTCAATAACACAAATAGATATTCTTCTGTTATCCTCTGCTTTCAGCCAAGATACACCTGACATTAGCAATGATTATCTTTGGTGCTATTGTGTTGTTGTTACGTGCTATCAAGTTGCCTGTTACTCACAGTGACCCTATGTACCACAGCTCGGAACCCTGCACTATGCTGAGCCAACATTATCGTCTCTGGTACATCTACCTGCATTTTCCCAGACACTGAATTAACCCATCTCATCCAGGGTCTTCCTCTCTTGCACTGTGCCTCCACCCTCCCAAGCATGACATACCCCTCCAAGGACTGGTTCCTCCTTGCAACATGTCCCAAGTATGTCAGGCAAAGCATTAGAACCCTTGCCTCCAAGGAGTAGCTTGGTTCCACCCTCTCCAAGATGAGCTTGTTCTTTTTCTTAGCAGTCCATGGTATATTCAGTACTTTTCTCCTCCAACACCACAGCTCAAAGGCATCAATTCTCCTTCTATCATCCCAAGCTTTCTGATGCATATTGTTGTTGTTGTTGCTACTCTTCTAAATCCAGCTTAAATTTTTGTCAGGTTTTCTACCAAATAATGTAATACTCTTGACATTTTTTAAGAATCTTTTATATATTTTTAACTCATCAAAATTTTACTTGCATGTGATATTATTGGTAGTTAAATAGCTAATGTAGAAATTAATGATAATTTTCACATTCTGCTGGTTCACTTTTTTGGGGGAATGGGTAGTCTAGTCAATTGATGTCTTCCAAATTTCTTGGCACAGGCAATGAGCATGTCTAAGGTTACATCTGTTTGCTGAAATATGTCAACTGGAATTCCATCAATTCCTGAAGCCTTATTTTTTGCCAATGCCTTCAATACACCTTGAACTGCTTCCTTCATTACCACTGGCTCTGGCTCATATGCTCCTCCTGGAAAGATTCTTTGTCAATTCTTTTTGTTACAGTGCCTCTATTTTCATTCTTTCTATCTTTTAATACTTTCTGGATCATTCAAGGTTTTTAAAAACCACAGTGTCTCCCAGTACTGTAACTTGAGGCTTGAATTTGATTTTTTGTTCTTTCATCTTGAGAAATGCTTACAGTTTTTCTACTTCTTATTTTCTTTCTTTGTACATTTTGTTATATTACTTTGCTTTGCTTCTCGAGCTGCCCTTTGGACCCTTCTGTTAATGTCATTTACTTTGGCATTTCTTCTCTTTGTTTTGGTTTCTTGAAATGCTAGTGCAATTTTCAGAGTCTCTTCTGACATGAATTTTGGTCGTTTCTTTCTCCCATCTTTGTGATGATGTTTTGCTTTCTTTATGGTTGATAGCCTGGATATCACCCTAAAAGACATCTGGTTACCCCGAATAAACAAAGCACTCCTTAAAATGAGAAAGAAGGTAAGAGGCATCTCACTCCCTAATTTCAAATCCTACTACACTGCCGTGGTGGTTAAGACAGCATGGTACTGGTACAATGACAGACACATAGATCAACAGAATAGAATTGAGAACCTGGAGATCAGCCATCTATCTATTTTTGACAAGGAGATGAAATTAGTTAAGTGGGGAAATGACAGCCTTTTTAACAAATGGTGTTGGCAAAAATTGGAAAAATATCTGCAGAAGACTCATGCAAGATCCACCCTGCACTCCATATACAAAAAACAACTCAAGGTGGATCACAGACCTAGGACTAAAACCAAGGACTAAAAAATTCATGAAAGAAAAGCTTGAAAGAATGCTAGAAGTCCTAATCCACAACATAAACAGTCTTCCAAGTATCCCGAAAAACCTACAACCAGGAGAAGATAAAATAGATGAATGGGACCTTCTAAGAACCAAATCCCTATGCACATCCAAAAACTTCTCCACCAGGGTGAAAAGGGAAGCCACAGACTGGGAAAAAGTATTTGGTAATGACATGTCAGATAAGGGACTTATATCCAGAATTTATAAAATACTTGAGCACCACAAGATAAAGGTAAATAATCCAGTTGCAAAATGGGCACAGGATATGAAGACACAGAAGAAGACATTTAGATGGCTAACAAGCTCATGATGAAATGTTCAAAATCCCTAGCTCTAAGAGAGATGCAAATCAAAACAACTATAAGATATCATCTCACCTAAGAATAGCAAAATTTAACAGAACAGCAAGCAACAAATGCTGGTGTGGTTGTGGAGAAACTGGAACCCTTATTTACTTTTGATGGGAGTATAAAATTGTGCAACCACTGTGGAAGACAGTATTGCACTTTCTCAAAAAGTTGCAAATAGAGATACCATTTGGCCCAGCTATTCCACTACTGGGAATATACCCCAAAGAAACCATAACTGCCACCCAAGCAGATACACGCACACCCATGTTTATCGCAGCTTTGTTCACAATAGCAAGGAGGTGAAACAACCTAAGTGCCCATCAACAAATGAATGGATAGAGAAGCTGTGATATAGTCACACAATGGAATACTACGTTGCATTGAAAAACAAGGAACTCACGCAATATTATTCAAAATGGGTGACCCTGGAGGACATTATGCTGAGCGAAGTATCTTAGTTACAAAAGGACAAATACTGCATGGTGCCACTGTTGAAAAACAGGACTGACCATGGGGCTCGGGGGGAGAATGAGTAAGATGGAATAAATAATGTATACTGCATTGAAACAGATGAGGAGAAAACTGTTTAAAAGGGATATTAATTAGGTATTTTTGTCATGACGGGAATCCAGAGCTAAGGCTGTATAGTGGAGTGGACCTGGGGGAGGGATTGTTAAAACAATGAAAGAATTTTTTTTCTACTTTTCCAAGAGGGAGTGTACTGGGAGGGAGGGGGGAGGTTGGGAGGAGAGAAAAGTGAAACAATGAATGAATGACAACCCTGCCCCTAAAAAAAAAATAGAGACTTGCTACTTCTCAAAAAAAAAAAAATTAAATATATATAAATGTGTGCATAAAAAAAAAAGTCACCTGGTTTTTGATCATTAGTGTTCAGTGCCCTGAACCTACTCTTGAGATGGTTTTTAAATTCAAGTGGGACACACACGGTCATATTTTAGTTCTTGTGCACTTGGTTTTCATTTTTTTTTTGCTTCAAACTGAACTTGCACATGAGTAATTGAGGCTCTTTTTCAGAGTCAGACCTGACCTGGTTTTGACTGCACAATTCTTTCCACAAATGTAATCAATCTGATTTCATCTGTTACCCACCCTATATGAAATATATTTATAGTCACTCTTTGTGTGTTATATATGTTTAAATAAATCAATGTGTGTATAGTGGAATGTATTTAACAATTCTTCTAATAGCTCAGTGCTAGGTTTAAAACAACAACATGAGACCAATGTTCTGGAGTACTTTCCATTTCATTCCCAAATACAAATTGTGTAGAAGGTGCAGGTGTCAATGCTGTGCATTTAATTTACCACAACATCAAGGACTTTCCAGGTCTCATTATCTTTCATAAAAACAAAGAAAAAAATGAAAGCAAGCTATCTAACAGTGAAGCAGTTTGAAGCAAGTTTCCTCCTTCCGTGGTAGAGAAACTCCTGTAGAATCTGCATGGGTTTAAAATCCCAGCTGGAGATCTTTGGATTGTCCAGAGGGAAGCCACCTGAGTTCAAGGTCTTGGTGCATGAAATAGAATGAACAAGGTGCACCCAAAAGGACCTACTTGCTTTGTTTTTGTCCTTGGACACAAATTACAACTAGGTTCTGCTGCCGGGAGAACGTGCTCCTGGGCGGAAGGGAAGCCGGGAAGCTGCGCACTGGGGAAAGTCACCTTGGATAATAGCGAAGAGGCATCTTTCAGGTTCACAGAAAAAGTCGTCGGAAAGGAAAACATAATCTACACAGGAGTTCTACAGGACACGTCACCTTCCCTTGTCGACAGTACAACTAAACTTAAGAGACAATGGTCAAAAGAAAAAAAAATGTCAGCAGTTGACGTGTTTGGAATCACAGAAGCCAAGAAAGCTTAAGATA
>NW_006400073.1:1553481-1573130 GCF_000299155.1 Elephantulus edwardii | reverse complement strand
ATACTTTGGACATGTTGCCAGGAGGGACGGGTCCTTGGAGAGGGACATCATGCTTGGGAGGGTGGAGGGACAGCGCAGGAGGGGCAGACCCTCTATGAGATGGATTGATTCTGTGAGTGGGATAATGGAGATGGGTGTGTCAGAGGCAGTGAGGTTGGCGCAGGATAGAGCAGAGTTTAGGGCTGTTGTGCATAGGGTCGCTATGAGTCGCAAACGACTCGACAGCATATAACAACAACAGCAATAACAGGTCAAAGACTTAAATAACATTAAAAAGTCTCTGCAAACAGCTTTATAAATACCATTGTCAACAAAATACATTCCTTTTGTACCTTCTGCTGTACTGAAGGGTAGGCAGGAAACATTCTTGGTGGAATAAAAGATAAATGGAAAATTTCCTCTGAAGACATCCTTTTGCCTAAGATTGTGATAAATAAGAAAGCGATGTCATAGTTTCTTAGAGAACAAGGCAGAATTTATTTAGTCAAATTATTTTACAACATAGACTTCATTGAAAATTGTCAGCTTAACAGTTAATATAGTTTAAAAAGTCAGTGATTACCTGAAAATTATATATATTTTCATATCTAAAAATATATTGCATATATAGAGCAAGAATATCCCTTGGACCCACAAGGGACAGTTTGGTTATTTTCCTTTTTTCAGATTGTTATTCTTGTTGTCCTTTTATTTACAATCTCTTCCAAGCATTACAGATTTGAATGGAGTGCTTCACTTCTTCCTTTATATAACTGTATATAACTCTACCAGTGCTTTTCTTTCTAGTAAGTCAGAGACTAAAATGTTCTGTTTTCTTTTCCACAATAGTTACATTATGCTTTTAAAAAACAACAATAAGGCAAACCAGGTATAAAACGTACAAACAGCCCAAATGTACAGATTGACAAAAGATGTACAAATTACATTTAAAAAAATAACAGCTGATTTGATAGTAAAATTGCATTTGTGACCGAGGTCAACTCGTTTATTTATTCTTTTAAATTTTTATTTACTTATTTTTTAATACTGTGAGATATAGCAAAATAACTCTGCATAATTTATACAGTAAGTTGCCTTCTGTTTGGTTGACCCCGGACTGGTGGTCTGACAAACGCACAGCGCTTGCGAATCTGGTTGTGTTTAGAAATCCCTAGGACTCTTCCAAGTTCTGGGACCTACTGTCATTATTTAAAAAAAAAAAAAAAAGCCATTTCTTTCTCTGTCTTTCAGTAATGTCTGTGTCTGCATTAAAGTTTTGTAGTTTTTATATTGACTATTTCTAGAGTGAGTGGTCAGCCTAGTGCATTTTGCCCACTGAAGAACTCTGCAATGCCCATGGCTTCTTAAATACACCTGTGTTCATTCTTCACCATTCCAGTTGAGGTCTTACTGGCCTTACAGCCAATGTTCCAGTTGTCATTCACTGAATCAAGTCCCTCTAAAATAATAAGTTTCCTGACTCATTTTTTTTACTGTCTTAAACCATAATATAATTGGATATGTCTATGTTATCATACTGAACCCCCACAAGTTCCATGATGAGACCCGTGTGTCATTCAAGAAACAGCTTTGGTTATGGTCATAAAAATATAAAGAGATTTTTACAGTTTCTTGCTGAGAACCACACACACAAAAAATATCATTGCAGTAATCTTAATGTTTAATTCATAAGATGATAGAAGATTGAGAATCCAAAGTGGAGTACTGGCCCATGGAATTCCATCGCTCTGATGAAACAGAGGAAGCAAAAATACCAACATTAAAAAAAAACTGTTTTCAAAGAACAAATACAAAGGTTTTCCAACAAGAAAGAACATCCAGTTTTGTTTTCTGATCAAGGCCACGTATGTCCTTTAGAGTCCAATGTGTCCCGAGAGGGCGAGGGAGAGGGTTTTGGCTGAAGGGCTGCCGAGGATTAAGCTTCTAGTAGTAGCTGCCTAAGTGTGAGGGTACGTGGGTATTAGGGTGCCGGGGGACATTGGGGTTGGGGTAGATTCCACCAGTGGGGGAGGTCCAGTATTGTGATGCTGCTCCAAAGAAGCTGGAGGAAGTGACTGGCATTGAAGAAGGGTGTGGGGGGACGAAGTTCACCTTCTGTTGGTGGGTGTGGTAGGAAGGCATGTAGGGGATATCAGAAGGGTACTTGTACATGGACGACTCAGTCGGATGTGGCTGCAGGGCCTGGGCGATGCCGTGGAAGTCAAATTTGTAGGCATACCTTTTGCCGTGAACTTTGGTCATAATGTTTTTGTCATAGTAATATCGAAGGGCCCGGCTCAGCTTGTCATAATTCATGTTGGGCTTGCTCTTCCGCTCCCCCCAGCGCCTGGCCACCTCGTCGGGGTCTGTCATTTTGAACTCCCCATTGGTGCCCTCCCAGGTAATACAGCTGGCGTTGGCACTATCAGAGAGCAGCTCAAGGAGGAATTGCCACAGCTGGATCTGTCCACTTCCTGCAGGCAGGGAGGCAGACAGGAGAAAAAGAAATCTCAGCCGGGAGAAGTCACAACTCAATTCCCTCACAAAGGGACTACTCATACATTCTTAGACTCAATCTACTTGGTAATCTTGTTCCATTGTTTATTTGCTTGTCTGCTTGCTACTGTGATTAAATAATATGGCTGTCAAATTTATTTCCACTTCTGGCAGCCTCACATGTGTTCTAGCAGAACTGTGTCTGAGCTATCAGAAGTAATTTTCAGACTTTCCGTCTGAGGTACTCCTTGGTAGTTGCTAACCTCCATTCTTTGAGTCGAGAGATGAGCACCTGAATTGTCTGTACCACTCAGAGAGTTCCAGTTTGTGCTAAGGGCTAGTAAAAGTGGGACTTCGAAGGAGATGCTTGCTTTACTTGGAACTAGCTGTGTGACTTGAGAAAATTACCCTCTCTCCTTTTGGCAATTGTTTAAAATCTCTTCTTGTAGGAAAGGCTAAACAACTATCTAGTCTTTACTTGGTGATGTCTCCCCAGGTCTTCCCTGGAAGTCTTAGAAAGCTGCTGGTCAGGTCCTGAAAGCAATGTCAGAGCTGCAGGGGTGTGATGTGGACATAGGCCTGATTACATCTTAGCAAGCTGAGTGCGTAGCTTCCCGGTATAGAATACAAAAGAGCCAGAGCTGCGTGGTGTGTCCTCACTCAGCAGCAAGAGTCAGAGATCAAAGAATGAGCTGAGAGACCCTGACAGAACTCCATTAACTGATAAATGAAGATGCTTATTATTTCAAAGGGTCTCATATTTTTGACAGTCTCATTTTAGAAGAACACACCTGAAGGTAAAGTACATTGTCACAGTTACTTCCTAACTTCTTGGAGACATCCCTCTTTCATAAGGCCAAGTAAAATCACAAAATAAAAAATTTATTTTAAAATTTAAAAAATGGAGCACTTTCTAAAGTTAAAAGTAAAACACTTTTGCAAGATTATTTACTTATTTCTTGCCTTCGGGAGGTAACTGACAGCTCACTGGAAGTGTCTCCTTTCTCCCCATCTTCTACTGAAATGTTACTTAACGTGTCTTACTGCTAATAGGTCATCAGTGGCACATAATCAGTGCCGTTATAGTATCCAAAAACATCCTCAGCTGAAGGACATTGCTACTTGATAACTAGCCCAGCCTCTCATTTGTAAATTATTGAGCACATGCTGAGAGTACATTTCAAGGAGTTAAGTCTGTGCTTTTTTCCCCAATCATGTGTCTGAACTTAGGATAACGATTTCAGTGACCTCACAAAGTGATGGAATATTCTGGGAAAAGCATTTTCAAGTTAAGGGGAACTTACCGGGGTTAGCTAGGCGACTGCTTGTAGGGCCCAGGATCTGGTATGGATCTATGAAAACCAAAAGGGAAATTTGTTTCAACCGTCTTCCCACATGTGAAAACAACAGCATCAATAGTAACAAATCCCTAAGAGTTTATATTTTAACTTCAATATCAAGACTTTTTCTGAAAAGCCTGAGTTCAGAAAACTCTATTGCTTTCACACCAGAGGGTTATGATCACAGTTAATGGTCCTCATCCAATAATCACATGAACAATGTTAGATAATAATGATGTCTCTTTATTCATATGAATTTCTTAAGAATTTACACCTTTGTTGGAGAAGATCACTGAACATCCCATAGACGGCCAAAAGAACAAACAGCTATGTCTTAGATTGGGTGTGTGCAGCTGCAGTGCTCATTAGAGGCAAGAATAATGAGGCTTCGTCTCCCACACTTTGGACATGTTGCTAGGAGGGGCTATTCCTTGGAGATGCTGGGAAGGGTGGAGGGTCAGCAAAGGAGAGGAAGACCATTGACCAGGTGGACTGATACGGTGACTGCTGCAGTGAGTTCTTGTTTATCAGAAAGTGTGAGGATGGCACAGGATAGAATAGGGTTCAGATCTTTGTTCATAGGGTTGCTATGAGTTGTGCTTAAGTAGACAGAACCTAACAACAACAACAACAAACTAACTTTTATAATTAATGTTGTCATTGCCCAAAACAAAGTAATGAAAATGCTTGGAAAGGCCCCAGCTAGTGGCCAATGACATAATAAAATAAATAGAATCCTAGCTTATTCAGTGGGCTTAGACAAAGTCTGGTAAAGATGATTTCTCTGACGGAGCATATAGAATCTATGACTGGAAATATGTAGCTTGTGTTCTAATCTCAGTTATGCCAATAAAATAACACTGGATATCAGTTTCCTCATTTGCAAAATGAGTGGGTTGGACAATTGAATTCTTCAGGTTCCTTCTTGTACAACATCCTGGTATGTTAAGTCTGGAAATGCCCACACTAACTAAAATTTTTATTTTTAGCTATAAAATGACTGTTCTTAAAATCTCAGCTTACTTACAACGTACACTAATTATTTAGCCATAAGAATATTTTGTAACATTGGTCAAGAAGAGATTTGTCTACTTTTGTTCAGTTCAAAATTAGAGAGCTGAATCTTAATTTGAAATGTCAAATATCTTGTGACATTTTCCTACAGGAATTTTTTAATCAATATAACTTTCTGGTTAGAATCATCCTCAAGACAATTTGTCCCATTCTTTCATCTTCACTGTATGACAGTGAACTATTTTAGATGCTAATTTTGCTGTTGTTAGAGAGTTTTTAGAACCCTGTAAATGAGAATTGTCATGTGTTAAGAAGTTCTTAATATTTCTGTGAAAGTGCAGGTCCATTTTCTTTTGTTCTGATTTCAGTAGAAATAGAGAATGATGCTTGTCCTTCCCAAAGAGAATGGTTGGTTCAGAATCTTCCTCTCACATAGTTATATAACATCTGTCCGAAGACAGAGGGTAGCTGGGACTCAGAGGTGTGCATGTAGTCACCTTCAGACAGATGAAGGGCATTCTATGGGAAGGGAAAGAGAATCCTCCTGAAGGAAAAAGTAAGAAGTTTGAATGGACATTATAAGGAGATGAGTCTGGACTTAGATAGTCGTAGTAAGCTTAGCTAGACAGCAAACTTCCAGTGTTTAGGTATTCAAGTAGAAAGGAGAGAATCATAGGAATGAGATGTCATAGACGAAGTTATACACCTCTGTATCTGTATATTCTCTCTCAAGCTTATGGATATAAAATCTCTTTGTCTTAATTGTTAGTCATAACCATCACAAGGAGAAAGTAGGGTTTGGTGATGCATAAAGGGTTTGGGTAGGAGTTTGGATACCTGAGCTTATAGTTCCGGTTCCCTCAAAACTCAGCCTCATGACTTTTTAGAAAATCACCACTTTACTTCTTCGAGCCTCAGTTTCATTATGTGACAAAGAGAGTCACGGGAATATTTAAGGTATAAGTTCATTTCATTTCTGATATTTAGCAAGTCTCTACCTGATTACAGGATCTCTTACTTGATTCATGTTTTGACTACAGGGAAGTGACAAATGCAGTACATTGTTTCCATCCTATGTCAGCTGACCACTGGCATCAATAACTATACAAAAAGCAAGGGGGACTGCACACTGCTGGACAGCTACCTGGTTGAGGCCGCTGTTCAGTATTCTTACTCATCGATTGTGCCCCTCCAAGGGGAGGACCTGGAGAAAGAGAAAGAGAAATAGGATTAGTGGGGCCCTTTTCTGTTAAAGAAGAGAGAAACTTTATCAAATGCTCTTTAAGGGACTAACTTACTTTCTCATTCATTCTTTGAATCATACATCTATTCATAAATATTTTTCTAAAATCTGCTATGTGCTGGCACTTTTCGTTTGTGGTTATTGTTAGGTGCCACAGAAATTAGTTCGACTCATAGAGACCCTATGAACAAAAGTTCTGAAACCTGTTCTATCTTGTGCCATCCTCACAATCTCTGACACACTTGAGCCCATTACTGTTGTCACCATGTCAATCCATCTCATTGAAAGTACCCTTCACCTTCACTGATTCTCCTTTCCTGGCATGATATCCCTTCCCAATAAACAGAAGAAAAGCTTCTAGCAACATGCCCAAAGTATAAGAGACAAAGCTTCACCATCCAAATGCTCCAAGGAGCACTTCAGCTTGCACTTTTTCCAAGATATATATGCTTGTTCTTTTGGCAGTCCATAGGACATTCAATGCTTTTCTCCAACAAAGGTATAAATTCTTACTCTGTCATCCTTAGTCATCTTATAGTTCTCAGACTCATAAGTGATTGAACAGACCATGACCTGGATCAGGTGCATCTTAGTCTTCAAACTGTTATTACTGCCCCTTAGTAGTTTGGAGAAGTTCTAGACAATGTTACCTGATGTCTTGATTGCTGGTACTAAAGGTGTTGATTGTGGATCCAAGTAGGATGAAATTGTTGACAATTTAAATCTTTTCTTCATTAATCATGATGTTACTTATTGGTGCAGTGGTAAGGATTTTTGTCTTCTTGATTTTGAGGTGTAACCCATATTGAAGGCTGTAGTCCTCATCACTTTCAGCAAGTAAGGTTATTTTCATCTGCATAATGCAGGTTGTTGGTAAGTCTCCTATCCTGATGCCACATTCATCTTCATAGTATCCAGCTTCTTAAATGACTTGTTTAGCATATGGATTAAATATGTCTGAAGAAAAGACACAACCCTGACATACACCTTTCCTGATTTTTTTTTCTAATACAACACATTTTTTTTTATTTTCTTGACTGCTGCTACTATATAGGTGTTGATTGTGGATCCAAATAAAATGAAACAATTGCCGACTTCAATCTTTTTTTTTTAACCTGTCATGATGTCGCTTATTGATTCAGAGATGAGAATTTTTTTATACTAGTTTATTTATAAAATTCTAATACATTGTTTTTAAGAACAGATTCTTCCAATTTCCCTCAGCCCCTGATTTTAAACCATGAGATGTTCCCTTGTTCCTTTCGGACAACAGCCTCTTGGTTTAGGTCTAGGTTTCTCACGAGCACAATTACATGTTCTGAGTTCCCCATTCTTCTCAATGTTAGCCGTACTTTGTAATGAGCCACAGAGGCACTTTTCTAGATGGTAGGAATTCAGCAATGAAGTAGTTCCTGATGGAACTTAGCTTTTAATGGGGGCAATACAGTGATCAAAGACTGAAGCATGTAGTGATAGCATGTTTGATAGCACTGAGGCTGTGGATTTAATTTGTAAGTAACAATCAAGATGTCCTCAATGAGAACATAATATTTGTGCAAGGATCATCTATCTACTTCCGGTGTTATCCTTCCCATAAATTTCATCTACTCCCATTGCCTCTTCTTTTTCCCCCCACTTATTCATATTTATCTTTTTGTTGTGACTGTTGGGAATACACACAGCAAAAAAATCCACTAATTAAAATTTCTATTGAAATAACAATGACTACATTTTTCAAGTTGTACCACTATTTTTACTCTCATTTTCCAAATGTTCCTCTCCCATTATCATCATCTTACTTAAGAGTCTGACTGATCTTTTGAGTTGCTGTTATCAATTTGATCCCATATCTATGTTGTTGTTGTTGTTGTTTTGTGTCGTAAAGTCGTTTGTGACTCATAGGGACCCTATGTACAACAGCCCTAATCTCTGCTCTATCCTGTGCCAATCGCACTGTCTCTGATACACCCATCCCGATTACCCCAGTCACTGAATCAATCCACCTCATAGAGGGCCTTCCCGTCCTTGATGTCCCTCTCCAAGGACCAGTCACTCCTTACAACATGTCTAAAGTATGTTAGATGGAGCCTCAGATCTTTGCCTAATGCTCAAGGCAAGTGCTCTTTACTAGTTAAGTTAAACTACTGTTTGGTTTCAAGAAAATTTTAGGGGATATTTTTGGTTTAAGGCTTAAAGGTTATTTTAAGGTAACAGTTTTGGGATTTATCCCACCTACATGACTGGATTGCAAGAAAATTTGAAATTTGTTCTTAATGTTCCCTCTTCTGATCAAGATTCTTCTAGAACCTTCTCTCACAATGTTTAGTGGTAGAGCCAGGAACCATCAGTTCTTTAGTTCTCACAGCAAAGGAGATAGTTTTTTATGGAGACAATTACCTACATACTTCATTTTCTCCTCCTATTCCTGAATTTCCTTTTCCAACTGTTGCTCCAGCTGAACAGAGATCAACTTTTTTGTCTTAAGTAGCTGCTTGCATGCTTTTAAGACCCAGGTACTTAAATTAGTAAGTATAACAGAAGTATTAAATGGGTTATTAGACTAATTAACTAGAATGTCCCATGAGTTTAAATTTATAGTGATAAAAATTTGTATTAAGGATGAGATTGCACAATCAATTAATGTAATCATTGTTAAAATTATATACCAATAAACAGTTCAACTGGAAAAATGGATTTACAGTAATGACAAAAAAATAAAAAATTGAAAAGGCTGCTTATGTATAACCAAACCCTCATAGGATTTGATGCTTCTATTTGGATGTTTAGACTTTTGTCTAATTTTAGATCATTATTCCTTCTGGCATAGTCTGTGACTTTATCTAACTGTTATCTTCAATGTCCCTCTTATTTCTCATCAACCTATCTATCATATGTTATTTGGCTGTTTAATCCCCCTGAGCCATTTTACTCTCCTGTTTGTTGAATAACCTTTGATGACTCCTCATTGACTCTAATTCAGATCTATCTTTTTAGTGCCCTTTAGGATTGATTCAGTTTGTATTGACCTTTCTAGACTTCTTTGTTTGCACATAGCCTGAACTCCAACAACTTAGAATCATAACTTACTCTTGATATGTGCAGGATTTTTAGATATGACCCCAGCCCACACTTTTGCTGGTACTTTTTCCAACCACACAGGCCAAGTCCTCCTTCTCCCAGCACTAACTGTCCAAAGTTAACTCAAATTATTCTGAGGCCACAAGACCAACCTGATAGCACCTATAATTCTTAAAACAGTTGTCTGCGTACATGACTCCCCTTAGGGGCCAGTCCACGTTGGATTCATCTTTATAATCTGAATAGTGCTAAGCACTGTGTGCAGAGAAGGCAATTAATGCATGTTATTGAAAGGGGGGTTGGTTATTGGGCGTTAATGTGTGGTCCTTGGAAGCAAAGATGATGAAGCTTTGTCTCACATACTTGGGCATGTTTCTGGGAGAGATTATTTCTTCTTGTTGTCTTTATGTGCCGTCGAGGTGCTTGCAACTCATAGAGACCCTATATACAACAGCCCTAAACTCTGCTCTGTCCTGTGCCAATCGCACTGTCTCCAATATACCCATTCCGATTACCCCGGTGGCAAAAGAGAGGAAGATACTCAACCAAGTGGGTTGACATTGACATGGTAACTGTGGGAATGGGTTGAATGTATCAGAGATTGTGAGGATGGCATGGATTAGAACAGTGCTCCGAACGAACAGTTTTTCATAGGGTTGCTACGAGTCATACTTGATTCACTGACACCTAACAAAAACAATGTGTAACTCATACTTTCTCTTGAAGGAATTCTATTCACCACCTATTCATGATCATGTTCTTGACTCTTTACCTAAGAACATGTTTTTTCTCCTAAGGAATATAGCTTGTACTCACTCTTGTTGAGACCAGAATTCATGTTATTGCCCCATCCTCCTCTCCTGGTTGAGTCATAAGAAGGATCTAATGAAAACAACAAATAGAGGTACATCATCATCACCTGTTCTTCAAAAAGTTTTCATGAAAATTCCTTTTTCATGATGAGGAGAAATAAAATCAGTGATATTTTGTAAGCATCACGTAACTCTAGAAGCATACTCCTACTTCACAGGTGGGGGCAAAAAATTTAGAAGGAAATCAACTGTGATGTGTAGATTATTTCAGTATTATATGGGAATTGGGGTAATGGGAATAATCCGGTATTTGAACTTGGAGAATTGGTTCAAATACTAAGGGAAATGAATAAGTAAGACTTCTTTAAGCTTCCAGTTTCTTTAATACAAAAATTTTTTTAAAAATTGGTCATTTAACTATGAGGTTGTGGTAATGATCAAATAAGTACACATTTTACGCAAGTTCTCACAACTAAGCCAACACACAGCATCATGGTAACAAATGAGTAAAGCTGTCAACAATTTAATTTTACTTGGGTCTACAATAAACACTAATGGAAATAGCAAATGATGTGCTTAAATGGATAAATCTGATGCCAAGGACATCTATTAAGTATGTAAGGACAGGTAAATTAAGGAGTAAAGTGTGCCTGATCCATGTCATGATATTTCAGATGCATTTGATTCATATGCATGTATGCTGAACAATGGTTAAGGAAGATCTAAGCAGCTTAGATGCTTTTTAACTGTGGTGCTGGTAAAGAGTGCTTAATTGTGGTGTTAGCCTAAAAGGCGGCTTTTTAACCATTTCAGTTAGCCACCTCTGGTCTCCAGCTACCATAACTGTAGACACATGGTCCTGTAAATCATCAACAACTACGAAACAAGGATAAGAGAAAGTATGTGTTTTCACATACTGGATAGCAAGATTTGGGATAAACAAGACTTATAGCAGCAAGACTTGAGAGAGACTGAAGCAAGACCCTGGTGATGATGGTAGAGAGACTGTAGCATTGCTGGGGAGAAACTGTGACAAGGTATAACCAGAGAAGTCTTGAAATAAAGGCTACAGTTACAGGATTTTGCTGTTATTGCTTTTGATAATGGAAGAAAAAGTTGCTTGCTAACTGAAATTGGAGCCTGGACTAATTGAGGAGTTGTGCCTTGGGACTGCTTGGCTAAAATTTGGATTTGTATTGAGTGATATTCTTTGCTTTCCTCACTCTCCAACTTCTTCCCTAATAAATTCTATTGTTGGTAGAATAATTGTCAGTCTGTGAGTCAGCAATGAATAACCAAATCTCTTGAGGCATCATAGGTCTGAGCGACAGGCTCTTTATCTGCTTTCTTCTTTGGGGCAGTGAAAGGCTGTGTTATTCTTACTTCCTCTGGATCTTTCAGAGAGATGCGTATGCTCCGGTGCCACTATGTGCCATTTTCTCCTATTCAGACATGGAAAAACCATGGGCAACCAGAAGAATGAATAAGTCTATCTTAGAAAAGTGTATCCTTGGAAGTGAGGCTTCTGTATATTGTAAGTTGAACATGATGTCAGAAGGGCCAATCCATCGAGAGGAATATCATATTCAGAAAATTTGAGAGTCAGTGAAAAAGAAGAAGAACTTCAAGAAGATAAACTGATACATTGACTTTAACAATAGGCGTAAACACAGCAGTGATTTTCAGATTATTGAAAGCCAACTCTATGGCACCTAACAATAACAAACACAAAACCAGAGAGGCAAAAAAAAAGGTTTACAGATGTGTAGAAAGAAAAAAAAAATTCCAAGCAGCTCTGAGAAGAGAGGAATGTGACACCAGGGCTGAATATCTACAAGTTCAGGACTAGATAGCTCCTGGGAGAACGCTGCCAGTCCTGTGTCTGAGCATACGATGTTGTGAGTATCATCCTGTGTCCAAGCACACAAAGCTGTGAGTACTGTCTTGTGTCCAAGCACACGATGCTGTGAGCAGCATTTCTCAGTATGAGCACTGTCCACTGTCTGAGCACCGATGCTGTGAGCACCCAATGCTGTGAGCACCATTCTGTGTCTGAGTACCTGATGCTGGCCACTGTCCAGATGCTGTGAGCACCATCCTGTGTCTGAGCACACAGATGGTAAGCATCATCTCCCAATGTGAGCACAGATCCCTTAGAGAAAGGAAAAGAGCTAGAGACCTGGGGGGAAATGTGGCTGACTCAAGACACAAGTGGAAAGTGGTTTTTCCCACCTGGAAGTGACTAGAGGTGTTCCTTCAGAGTATCCTACAGAATTCGGCACTGAATCTCTCTGCTTGTGACCCCAGCTTTTCTCTTGAAAGCATATAGTTGCCCACATGATATGTTAACATTTACTACACTAGCTGGCTGGAAATATTGTTCTTTTCCTGTCTCGTGGGGTGAGACCCACTGAGACACTGTGCCGGGACAGCAGAAGAATTGAAGGACATAGAATTATGACTTTCAAAGTCTTTCCATGAACAACAAAGAAACCATAAAAACCATCCAAACAAATGGAGAACAAACCTCATCAAACAGCAGTATGACAGGGTGAAACACAAACCATTCCCTTCAGCCTCATCCTGAGCCTCTCAGACAAATTAGAATGAGAGAGGAAGATGGATGGGTTCTGCTGAGTGTCTGTCCGCATAGTTTCTGGCTAAGAACAACCCAAGAGACAAGGGCAATTTTCTTGTGGAAAAATCCACGTGCAGATGCACATTTTTCATGGTTCTGGAAAAGCCAGTTCAGTTTTTAAATTACAGTCTTTAGCAACTGGCATGAAAAACAAAACAAAAAATAAGGGGGATGGGATTGGGAAGATGGGCAGAGAAGGGGGAAAAGAGAGACCAAGTTCAACTCAGGGAACTGGCCTGTTTGTAGCTAGCTAGCGTGCTCTCTCTCTCTCTCTCTCTCTCTCACACACACACACACACACACACACACACACACAGAGTTTTTCCAACAAATAGATTCTTTATATTAATAAAAGCAAACAATAAAACCCACTTGTTTACGAACTTTGGATAGAGTTCTGGTGGTATTTTCAGGACATCTCACGTAGGCCTCAGTGAGTGCTGTGCTGGGATAAGATCAAGCAAGGAGAGGTGAGAGTCTCCTGTGAGCTTTCCCTCCGGGTAGGGTTGACAGTTAAGCCTCCAGTAACTCATGGGAGTTGACTTCTTCAATGCATGGTGTTCTTGGCTTTACAGTGGGTATGAGGCAATATAAAACAAGCTGTCTATGTTCAACTAATGGCAAATACTAAGATTGTGAGGAAATGTGGACCATGTGCTAAAGGGTAAGGACTATTAAAGGCTAAGGTAGGAGAGTGCTACTGTAACAGTAAGTAACTCTCAGGCCCTGTGACTTTAGTCAGCAGGAGGCTGGGCCATGCATAAGCTGGTTTGTGAGAATGAGGAAGTAATATGTGGAGGCCAATTTGGGTGGAGTTGCACAATTAGAGAGAGGAGACTGGAGTAGCTACACAGGAGTGGGTGGTCTCAGCACTAGAGGCTGTGAGAAATCCAGGGAAGATAGGAAGGACTTCAGGATATAATAAAACAGGGTGTGGTAGAGAATTCATCTTACTGTGGAGTGCAGGATGGATAAAAGAGCCCAGGAGAAGGAGGCAGTGTTAGTAGGAACAGTTAGTAGAAAACTGCTGTGACCATTCAGAAGAAGTGTTTCTTGGCCCATGTCATGGCCAAGACTAGAGCCATCAGATTTCACGTCAACTTTTCTTCTTAATATTTTGCTCCTGGTTCAGAGCAGGCATAGAAAAGATACAAAATAAGTAAAAGACTTCCTTCTAGCCACCAGGGTGACCAACCCAGTGGATTTCCTTAAATAAAGTTTGAGGTTGATGCCTGATCAGAGAAGCAGCTGGCAGCCCTGATCCTGTGTAGCAGAGGAGAAACAGCTTCCTGAGGTTCTTCTCTTAGGCTACCTCAGATGCGAGCCTCACTGAGAGAACTTCAGATGTCACCTGAAGCCCATGGGTGAGTGAAAAAGGAAGCGACAGAAACAAAGAGGTTAGCCAGCTACCAGCCTCTGTTTTCACTGTGAATTTAATTGAGCAGTAAACAGCAGCAGCATCAACTGGAGGCTTCAGTGAGCAGGAACAGAGCATGGTGTGATGTCCAGACAACAAAGACTTTGCCTCCCATCTCCTCATGCCCCACCCTCACTAACCTCCTTTGCATTCACACCTGCTTACAAAGAAAATCTTATCTCTGGCAATTGAATCTACTGAGGACAGCCTGGGCCCATGTACTCTGGGGTAAACATTGTACTCTGCTGCCTCTGGGATTCTTGGGGACATCTACCTAGGGTGAGATTTAAATTCAAACCACTACTTTTGGAGTGATTCTTGATCCAAAGACAAAGTACAAAGTTAAAGAAGTCTAAGAATTAAAGTCTAGCATTTCTGTATTAAAGGTAAGCTAGGTTAAATGAGATATTCATGAACATCCCTGTACACAGCAGTGTCTGGTCTCCAGCCTTTGTAAACGGCTGTAATGTAAATGAATTATGTATGTAGAAAGGACACAACCCTGATGCACACCTTTTCTGATTTAAAATCAGTCAGTACTCCCTTGTTCTGTTTGGGCAACTGCTTCATTTTCTATGTCTCAGTTTTGCATAAGCACAATTCCTCCAGTTCACTGGAGGAAGTACTGTTCACTCTATCAACAGCTGGAAAGAATTCCATTTTACTACCCCAATTTACTGCACTAAACTCCTTCTCTAGATGATTTAATTCTGAGGTCATGAAGAATGAGAAAAATAATCCCATACGTCCCCACAGAGTATTTACTGTTATTAGATATAGTCATGTCAGCTCCATCTCTGGTGACCTTATGCACAACTGAATGATACCCTGCCAAGACCTGCACTATCCTCATCCTCACTGCTGTGCTTTAAGCTCATTGTGGCAGCCTCTGCGCCAACCCATGTCTTTGAAAATCTTCTTCCCTCAAAGACCTTTGCTTTCATTGACCTTCACTTTTCCAAACACAATGTCCCTCTTCAGGGATTGGTACCTCTGGATAACATGCTCAAATATGTCAGATGAAGTCTCACCACCCTTGCCTCTAAGGAGCACTCTGGCTGCATTTTCTCAAGGCAGTGTGTTTGTTCTTTTGGCAGTCCATTGTATAGTCAATATTATTCACCAACACCACAGCTGTTTGTGAAGCTTCCTTATTAATTGTCCAACTTTCAAATGCAGAAGAATACACAGAGTCACTGTTTTAAAAAAAATTATCAATCCCCAGCCATTTCAAGGGGTTGCACAGCATCATGAATTAATGGTATTGGAAAAAAGTCCAAGCTTCCTTGAAGTCTTTGGTAAAAAATAAGGCTCCTATGAGTATTAGGGACAGCAAACCACACACTTAATAGACACAGGGCATAAACTGTCTCCAAGGGAGGCACAGGATAAAATATCATTTACTGAAATGACCTACATTGTGTTTGATAAAATGTTAATAACATCCTTGTTGAAAGAATTGCACTTATCTCCCCTCTTACAAGTCATATGTGTGGAAATTAGCTCTAGTCCCAGAGGCTAACCAAGAAATGTATCCAAAATTAAAGCAGAAAACTCTAAACTACGGACTTAATGCAACAGTTCACATTTCTGCACAAACCATCTCACACCCAGAAGATGATCCCAGCTTTGCCCAAGCTCCTCAGTACTCCTGCAGCTGGTCAGCAGATGGAGTGGCCAATGAGTTGCCCAAGTGGCCACAAGGTACACCTGAATGTAGTGCACAGGGTGAACTTTCTAAAAACCAACTTGTAAAAAGACAAACTCAGAGTGGAGCCAAGGCCAAACTGGTGATCTCAGAACCTGTCTGTGGTGGCCAAGGGCTTTATCAGCAGGAAGTCACACCCTGCTTCCCATAAGCTCATATTTCACTTCAGTGAAGGCTGACACAATGGTTTTAAGGAGAAGCCACATGTCAAGTGTCAGAGAAGGCCCTCGTGTGGTATTAATGGTTTGGGGCAGTCTGAAATAAACGTTTGACAGAGCAGAGACCAGAGCCTTGTTCTAGTGAACCTGGGCATGGCCAGCCACCGTGAAAAATGGCCTCTGAGGAATGTGACTCAACGGCAGCTCCAATCTGTGAGGCTGAGGGTGCTGGACTTTAGCTTCCAGGAAAGGCATCTATGGCAGGGAATTAAGAGTATGGACACTTTTTTCCTCCTGAAATGTCCATGTTGGGAGGTGAAGCCTTTTTATGGACATGGCCCTCTCACAGACATCACAGTGCACTAAGTTTCTGTCTAAATTTTTTAAATCAGCCCTGATCTTGCCAAATGTCTCATCAAATTGTTCTTCCTATCTGATCCTTCCAAATGGTGGTCTGAGGGCTTGAGAAAATCTAACACAGGCCCCCACTCTGCCACAACATAACCCAGAGATGGGACACAGAAACATCAGCACACAAAAGCTTCTCTCTCTCTCCCTCTCTCTCCTGAACTTACTCCCCATGAGTTTGTGGAAAAAGATGAATTATTCCTGAACCTTCTCGTCAAATTTCTGCTTGCTGCCGAGAGGGCTGGCACCGTCCAGCCCTGTTTATCCTTGGAAAGTTCAGCTTCTGAATTAGGCCTTTCATCCATGACTGGGCAAAGCTGCTCATGCTCAAAGCAGGGGCCTGGACCACAGCCAGATCCTCTTCTTGAAAGAGTGAGGGTGCCAAAGGATAACGGCCCATATGAGGGGGCTGAGACTCCCCCAAAAGGAAACCAGCCCACCAGGAAGAAGACAAATTAGCCAGACTCTGCCAGGAAGAACCATGGAAAGGAGCAATGAGCTTTGTCACTGGGCAAGTCAGGTAGGTTCAAAGAGGACCTTTAGCTGTCTGGAGCTGGTGGTCCCTGAGACACTTCCTTTGTCTGAGGTCTGTGATCCCAACAGGCCCAGCTTCAGAGGAAGGCAGGTCCTTCTGACCACCATAGCTGTGCACGCCCTCCTTTGGGCTTGACGTGTGCCTACCAGTGAGAGCCCTCTCTGTTCCATGAACCTTTTCAACAGTTCATAGCCATAATCTTCTACATCACCGGTTCTACTGGGACCCTTGCCCTTTGCCCTGTAACTACAGAAATACTGGCTCCTCATCTGCCTACAGTCTCAGCTCTGCCCAGGCTCTGTCCTAATGGCCTGACCTTCAATCCAAAGATGGAGCAAAGGTGACTACAGTCAAGCAGTCAACGTTGACCTGGGGCCTAGAGTGCCATCAGAAGGGCAGCCCTTATCGCTGCCAGGAATCAGCGAGGCCTGCCATTAAATCCCAGTTCTGCCATCCCCTCTGATGAGAGATCCTGACAAGTTACCCTATCCTTAGGATCATCTGATTCTGCTTGTTGAAAGAGGGTCAATAACAAGTCCTTCAGAAGGTTGCTGTAAGGATTAAGAAGTGTTTGGTAGGTTTTTATGGACTGCACAAACAGATATGCACTCAACTACCAACTGAAAGGGTAGGAAAGGAAGAAAAACGTAGTGATGTGCTTCTGAAATATCAACTGTTCATACTCCTAAGAAACTTAGTTTTATTTTGACAGACATTGGGTGTCCTGGAACCAGAATCAATTTGATGGCAACTGTAAGGTAATTTAAAAATAGGTGGAACGTGTTCACAGCCTTATTAATCTCAATTGTGCCTCTCTAACATGATTTTAGTGAAGTGAGGTTTAAAAGTTCATCGAAGGTGGCCTTGAAAAGGATGGCAGACTCAGTGTAGCCACTGGGAACCAGCAAGAAGAAGGGGCCCACTTCTGTGCCTCACCCATTCCCAAATTTGAATTGAGTATCATTCTATTTTTAAGGTAAAAATGAGAGATCCTGGACCCTGACAGATTGTCCTGGAAGAAGGTGACGGATGGTCAGTCATTCTGGGCTATCTGCTGGCATGCTGCTGTCAGCTGTCACGGAGTTGTTCCCTGATTCATTAGGAAGGACTCAAGTCCAACAGAACTGAATGCTTCCCGTCCCTGCACTGCCTCCTGACGCCTGGTGGTGCAGACCATCCCATGGTGGCTTACAGGGTTTCCATGGGTTGATCGCCAGTCTCCACTAAATCCTGTTCAGTACACCAGCTTCACACAAGCCTGCATGGCAGACAGGTGGTGACTGCACATGGGACATGGCCCAGCACTGACCCCAGCTGTCCCACACGCACAGTGAAAATTTCACTCCTGTATCACAGCCACCCCACTGGCAGATGGCTTAGGTGCCACTGGCATCGGCTGATGGTGTCTCCTGTCCCTTTCTCCACCTGGAATGCACCTACCTAGTAGGCCCAGAGCTAGGTCGTCACCTCGTTTCAACCTTGTCTACAGAGCAGCTCAGCCTTCACTTCTGTGGTGTCTTATGTCCAAAAAGCAAACAGGAGCCTGGCTGCCACTGGGAGAGTGACAGGCGGGAAATATCCAAGGAGGGCTTTTTTGGGCTTGGAACTTACAGAAGTTTTTTTTTTTTAAAAAAAAAAAAATCCAAAGAACATCCTGGATCAGATTTCCTGAGCTCAAGGATCTTGTCTTGGAATCCAAACAGTCTTGCTGCAGAAAGCATAATGCGGACACTGTTCAAGACACTGTATGTGCTCAGAGAGAAGAGGACATCGGAGAAAAATGGGGGAAAAAAGGTTTTTTTAAGTACTTTAGAAAGGCAAGCAGCATTCTCTCAGGGCACAGCCAGGTCAGGCAGCATCCTGCCGAGCCTTATCAGCAGTAAATATCTTTCCCCAGTGAGCTCTGTGTAGGAGTCTAAATAACCCATACTTTCTTTTTTTTTTTTAAAAAAAGTTTTATTTTATTAATTTTAATGAACATTTACAGAGATTTTTGGATTTCCATTCATTCATTGTTGCACTTTTCTCCCTGCCCACTCCTAGCCCCCCACCCCCCTTAGTTCGCACCTCTCTTTGAAAAGTAAAAGAAAATTTCTTTCTTTGGTATACAATCCCCCCGCACCTTTCCCACCGCCCTGAGTACACTCCACTATACAACCTTAATTCTGGACTCGTGATAACAGCATCCTGGACAGTACAGACAGTTAAGGGTATGGCTTCTATTCAAAAGGATGCTGGTTTGAGCTCCCCAATAGATGCTCTGAAAGAAAGGCTGGTGGTCTTCATCTGAGTGTTTACAGCCTTGCTGATGGATGGAAAGTTCTATGCATGCATGGACATGGGTCTGAAGTGGCTCAGTGACAACTAAGGAAAACACCACCACTATGTAGAAAAACAATGGATGTGCCAAAGCCCTCTCAATACTGGGCCATGCAAATGCAGCTACACTGCAGCCCTCCTAGGCGGCCTCAGGTCGGAAAGGATTCCAGGTTGGGAAGAAAATGTATTGATTTTTACCTTAGGTAATGACTTGAAGATAATGAGGAATGATGTACACACTTATTTCCTATTCCTCCACCAAAAGCCCTAGCTGGATCTCCACACCCGGAATCTTCCACTTCCTGGCAGGACCCTGTGACGTTGTGCTTATTTTCTTTGGCATTAGAGGATAGGATACTGCCTCTGCTTACACATTCCCCTTGGGATCTTTCCCTTCCAAAGTTCTGAAGGACAAGTTTCACTGATGAAGGCCTCAAACCTACGGCTCTTGTGTCAATCCCCCTCCTTTTTCTTTCTCTCTCTCTTTATCTCTCTCTCTCTTCC
>NW_006400073.1:1543166-1553381 GCF_000299155.1 Elephantulus edwardii | reverse complement strand
CTCTCTTTCTTTCTTTCTTCATTTTCTTTACAATACAAGCTACTTACTAAAGGGGGGAAAGAATATTATCCAAAAGGGATAAACAAGGTTGTTATTAGTATCCAAAACCTGGCATATGTATGATCTGTTTTTAGAAGTATATTTCTTTTTGGTTTTTCATATCCAAAAGTTCTATATGCCATTTGGGGGCCATAGTGGGTTAGATTCCAGCACTTGGTGAACAGAATTCCCAAACTATGACAAAACTTTGTTATTTTCAGGGTGCAATTTTGTTTGTATACATTGGATGTACATATTTCTTCTAGATTTCACTGTAGTGGACTGGCCATGTTTCCAGTGGAACTACAGAAGTACATGGTTCAAGGACAAGTAATTACGGCTGTTAGTGTGCTTATTCTTGAACCTATTTTCTTTGAGAGGTGGTATACTTTTGGGAGAGATTCTATCTTAATCATCTTGTTTAGTTTATTGGACTTACTTGATGCATTAAATACCTCAAGATTTCATTCAACATCTGCTAGTGGGCTAGGAATTATTCTGTGTGCTAAAAATACAACAAAGGCAAGGGTTGGTGGGAAAACCCAAGCACCCTTGCTTTATATAAGGTATTACATTTATAATAGATAATGCAACTCATTGCATATTAGAAAATTGTAAATTCTATGAGAAAAATAGAACAAAGGAAAGCAGTAGGCAGTGCTGGGGATGGGTGGTGCCTTCTAAAAAAGTACAATTTCACTAGGAACTTGACATGACTGATGTTATGGACATTGAGTAGGACCATATTGTCTTATGATGAGTGACTGAATATTCCTACATTAATCTCCCTGCATGAATTCCAGAATCTAAAGTTGGAAATCCAGCTTAAAACAGAAAAAGAAGTAAAACTGGCTCCTTATGTAGTGAGAATTGCTTCAATTATCTAAAATCTTCACAATTATCTAAAAACCTGACAGCATCTCTGTGATGTTTGAGGGACAGACACTGAGGTGTGTCCAGCCTCTTTAAGATGTCACCACTTCTGCCTATTTAGAATCAGGGTAACTGTCAGTTTGTGGCCTCAAACACATATTGCTTTATGATTGCTAGCCAAACCAAGGATAGAAAATCACCACACTTCTAGAATTTGCCTTTTGACCTGTATCTGGAGTGGTATGTAAGGGAGGACGGGCTTCTCCATCCTGAAGGACACTCAATTGTTTTGCAGTCTTGAGTGTGAGCCCAGAATGTTCTAGGCCCCTACACCTTATCCACACATCACACAGAATCACAACAGTTAAGAGAAGAAAAACTCACAGTTCTGGAGAGGTGGAATGTGTCCCTTATGACATCACAGAATTAGCCTTTTCAGGCTGGAATGGACCTTAGACACTATCTAAACCAGACATGCAAATTAGCACAGTCCTAGAGGCCTGAGAGAACACACATGTGGTCATGGGAGAATTGTAACAGAAATTGAAAAAGTGATTCACAGCTTACAAACTGCTTTTCTTTAAATTTCTGTAGGATATTAAGCAGGATTGATCATTATTTTGCATTCAGGCCAAAGACATTTTAAGCTCAACTATTTCTCAAAATTTTTAAGATGGATTTTTCATCTTTTTGGAAGAGTGGTAAATAACTGAATATTATCACATGTATCATAGTATGCTTTCTTTTTACAGCCTCTGAAATATTTAAACGAGAAAGAATGCCATAATTTCTCTTTAATCCATTCCAATCCAGGAAGCAGTTTATCGCAGCTCATCACAATATTGTTTTTTGCAATGTAACTGTGGACTAGTGGCCAGAACCACTCTGTGTTTGCCTTTGTCTCTCCCAGAGTTACCAGCCATGTGAACTTAGGTAAGAGCTTTGGGTAAAAGGTAGATGCTGGCGAAATTGGTTACTGTGAATCTGAGAATTCAGGAAATGAAACTGTGTGTTTAATCCCGCAGGGCTCTTTGGAGAACGCTACTATTACTGTTGGTTGACGCAGAGCTGTCATCTGACTCAGGGTGACCCCAGCACAGTAGAAACTGCAGGGTCCCCTAGCATTCTCAGTGGCTGAGTTTTAGAAATAGATTACCAGGTCTTTCCTCCTAGTTTCCCTTAGTTAGCCTGGAAACTCTGCTAAAACCTCCTCAACATCACTGCAACATGCAAACAACAACCAACAGGCAGGTAGTAGGTGCACATGAAGTGAACTGGCTGGAACCGAATCTAGTTCTTCCATACGGAATGTAAGAATGTTGTGAGATACCAAGAGAAAAACAAAACAACTCAGTGATATATATCCTAAACTCTGAGGTAAGCATTGCTATCCTTTGCTGCAGAGATGATTCTGATTCTACAGGATGGAGTAGAAGTGCTCCTATAGGGCTTACAAGGCTGTACATATTTCACAGAAACCTACTGCTATGACTTTTTCTTATGATGCAGCTTTTAGGTAACAGATGAGCACTTAACCTGTACCACCAAGACTTCCTATGTAAGATAAGATGCTTTATAAAATTATATTTTCCAAAGTGCTTGTATTGCTTCTATTCTCCAGAGCTTAACTCATGGCCGAAAAAGTAATCTTTCTTATGTCATTTAATGCTAATTTTTTTAAAAAATATTATTATTATTCAGTAAGAATAAATTTTCCTTCTCCTCATAAGCCCATCAACTTCCAGTGATACTTACTGAATATCTGTGGGGCTGGAAAATGAGATATGGGGCAAAACTTACAATTAAAGACACACAAAAACCTGTAATTAGGTCCATAAATAGCTTGTGAATGTGGTAGAGTTCAGAGAAGAGATTATAGTCTTTAAGAGCAAGGAAAAGTCATTGACAATGGTGGGAAAATCCAGCTCACCTTCAAATAGTGTGCTGGATTTTCAGATTACATCATCATTCTCCCTTTTTGTAGATAATACCTGATACAAGAATCCAAATGGAAATAAGAGTCATGTTAAACTTTCTGTTGACCCTCACCTTTGGAAAGTGACAGATCCCTAAGAGTCCACAGGAAAAGGTGGGTTTGTGCTGATATCTGATATCCTTAGCATTTCTACCTTAAAGACATCATCTTTTCCCACAGAGGAAATAAGCTCATGAGAAAGAACCTATCTTTCATAGGGGCTTCTCTGAAGAGAGAGCTGTAACCAAGTACTTGGCAAAGATGTTATATTAACATAACAAACATGCTATACATGGCTTTTCACTAGATTACCCAGGATCCTCTCTCTCCACTGGTGTGTGGCAGAAGAGAAACAGAAAAACATGCGTATAAATTTAGAAACAGAGAATTTGGCTTAAAAAGTTGGGACTGAATAAATTCCTTTCAAATAGTATTCCAATATATCATTGTACTACTTCCCTGTAATGGGATTTAAAAATCAGTGTATTTTGCAAAGCAAATACATTTAAAATATTTTGTGTTGAGATAAGCACCAGAAAGTCATTTGTAACATTGGTGGGCTTACCCTTTTTCAAAAATGACTTTGGGACTCTACTTCTCAAATAGCTGAAGGTCATCTAGAGTTTGTATTATAAACCAAAACCACCTGGCAAGGGAAAGGAGCCACATATACTAAGGGCAATTTCATTTGAGTCTTGACTCTGCCGTCTAGAATAGGACAGTTGACTGCTAACTATAAAGTCAGGAGTTCAACTTACCAACTACTCTGAGGGAGAAAATTGTGGCAGTCAGCTTCAGCACTGAATTAATGCCATGGAAAACCTATGGGGTAGTTCTACTTTATTCTAAGCCAAAATATCAAACCCACCTCTGCTGAGTCAATTCTGACCTGCTGGGACCCTCCATAAAAGACTGCTCTGTTTTATAAGAGCTTTGTGATTTGGACATATGGCTTAACCCATCTATTTCCTAGTTTCTACCTCTGTAAAATGGGAATAATAGTATTGTTGTTGCTGTTTTCATGTACTGTCGAATTGATTTTGTCTCATGGTGAAGACTCTATGCCAGAGCAGAACTGTTCCAAGATTCTAAAAAAAAAAGAATGGTCTTTAGGAGTGAAGAGTCTTGGTCTCACGTATTTTGGACATTGTA
The DNA here is from genome assembly GCF_000299155.1 of Elephantulus edwardii. Lineage (NCBI taxonomy): Eukaryota > Metazoa > Chordata > Mammalia > Macroscelidea > Macroscelididae > Elephantulus > Elephantulus edwardii. The sequence continues at coordinate 1,549,342 of NW_006400073.1, read as the reverse complement.
TCAGGAGGGACCAGTCCTGGAAAAGGACATGTTTTGTAAAGAAGCAAAGAAGAAGATCCATAATGAGATGGGTTGACATGGTAGCTATAACAATGAGCTCAGATATAATAACTGTGAAGAAAGCACAGGAGCAGGTAGTATTTTGTTATGCGTGTACAAGTCAAAACAATTCCATGGCACCTAGAAGCCAACTTTGTGTTTCTGGAAGGTCTTCTCTGGAGTAGCTAGTGTGTTGGAACAGATGATCTTTTGGTTAGCAGCTGAGTGTTTAACCACTGTGCCACCAAAGTTCCGTGGGGACAGTACCTGCTACTCACTGCCATCAAGTCAATTCTAATACACAGTAAGCCTACACTGGGTTTCTGAGGCTATAAATCATTACAAGATGAAACTGCCTATCTTTCTACCACAGAATGGCTGGTGGATTTGAACTTTTAACCCTTCATTTACCAACTGTGTCACCTTGACTATACTGGCCTGCTAACCCACAGTTCAGCCATCACTCCTGTGTGCAAACAGGATGACTTACCTTGGGAACAAATGAAGTCGAGTTAGGGTAATGTGTAAAGGGATGGATCTATCAGCATCTGCAGCTGTGGATGCCAGAACATCAGGTTCACATTAAAAAAAATGACGAAAGAATAATTTTGAACCAAAAGTTTGAGGAGCATTCATTGGAGATATTTTGACTATGCATTTATTCATCTAGCCATCCAAAAACCTTGACTAAAACACAGCCCCAATTTCCAAGATGCTTCAAGTGTTGCCAGATACAAGAGGTAGATTGAACAGTCTATTATATGCGAAACTGGTAGAAAACATCAGAAAAAATAAAGCCACTATAGCGAGTTGATTATTCTTCACAACAGTCTTACAGGACACAGGGTGTCACCACACAATTTTCAAGGCTGTCGACATTTATGGAAGCAGACTGCCTCAGCTTTCTCCTGTGGAGCAGCTGGTAGACTCACACCTCTAGTCTTTTGACCAGCATCCTTAATCAGTGTCACCAATCTCCAAAATGGTGTTATCACAGGGGAGGAGTGCAGGAAGCTCCTCTGGGAAGATAGCATCTGCCTTGGGTCTTACCTGGTGAGTATGGGGCCCAGAGTGTGGACTTGGGAGAGGTGAAAACAGAGGATGCAAGTAAAACAGCAAAGGGAGAAGTGGAAGCATTAAAAACAGCCCAGTGGAACTCACTGTGTTTGCAAGTATACAAGACAGAATTCACTTCCCAGCAGGTGACTCTTTTAGGTTTACTATTTTATTGGCTAAAACTTCCATGTGCCTAATCTGGAGGATTATCCAGGCAGTGGACAATAGCAGTCCTGTGTGTGACATCCAAGGCGTAATAGTTGTAAAACACTGAGAAAGACAGATTATTACCTGTCATGCATTGAGCTGTATTGGAATTGTAATTGTCTTTTGGTAAGTATAATCCAATTTGGGAATAGGATTTTCTCTGTTATCTGAATGAGGTCCTATCAATGTAGGCTATCTTAAACCTGATGATTTTTGAAACATGAAAAGTGCCTATTAGAGGACGTTCCAATGGGGAAAAGAGAGGCTGTGTGGAGACTGCGGGCCTAAGAACACAGAGGGCAATGCTGGAGAAGGAGCCAAGCCATAGCTTTTCCTGGAACACACGGAGAAAGCCCTCCACTCAGGCTGGTCCTGGCCTGGGGAGGTGGGTGGGAAGGGGAAGAAGCTGCAGTGCCACTCCACCAACTGCTCTGGGGAAGGAAGATCGGCAGCCTCCCTCCCACAATTGACAGTCTCTGAAACCAGCCACGAGTAGATTCTAACTCAGTAGCAATGAGATGAATTTGAGTGGAGCTGAACTTCCCAAACTGTGAGAAAATAAATTCTGATGCCTGAACTTATACTATTTCCATGACAACAGCGTTAGCTAACTAAAATATGACTTCAGATTTACCTACAACCTGATGGTGAAGTAGAATGTTGTTGTTGTTGTTATGTGCCGCCGAGCCACTTGCGACTCATAGCGACCCTATGTACAACAGCCCTAAACTCTGCTCTGTCCTGTGCCAATCGCACTGTCTCCGACACTCCCATTCCGATTATCCCAGTCACTGAATCAATCCACCTCATAGAAGGCTTTCCTCTCCTGTGCTGTCTGTCCCTCCACCGTCCCAAGCATGATTTTCTTCTCCAAGGACTGGTCTCTCCTCACATCATGTCCAAAGTATGTTAGACGGAGCCTCAGAATCCTTGCCTCCAAGGAGCCACCCGGTTTAACCCTTTGCAGGATGAATATGTTTGTTTTCCTAGCAGTCCATGGTATTCTCAATACTCCAGCAACACAGCTCAAAGGCATCAATTCTCCTTCTATTCTCTTTTGTCATTGTCCAACTCCCTGATGCATAACAAGTGATTGCGAAGACCATGGCCTGTATCAAACGCACCTTAGTCTCCAGAGAGACACCATTGCTCTTCAGTACTTTGGAGAGGTCCCTAACAGCAGACTTTCCCATGGCAATGCGCCTTTTAATTTCCTGGCTGCTGGTGCCAAGACTGTTGACTATGGAGCCAAGCAAACTAAAGCTGTGTACAACTTCAATCTCTTCACCATCCATCCTGATGCTGCCAATTGGTCCAGTGGTGAGAATCTTTGTCAAGAAGACAAAGAAGTAGAATGGGCCTGTGTAATTAGGAGAGATGCTGCTCTGCCCTCAGCCCAGGAGAAGATGGTTGTCCACTCGGAACTCCAGTGGACACCCCGGTTGTGCCCATCTGCCAACTACTCCTTCCTGATGCCCATGAATTTCCCCTCCCGGAATCCGTATGGGGATATACGCCTTTCAATTAACAAAGAGAGAACACAAACCCTATGGCCTGCCAGACAAATATGGGAAGGTACTTCTGTTTGCATGTATTTTCAGAGAAAAGCTACAAGCATCCTGAATTGTTCTCATGATTAAAATTATTCTTGAAACAAATGAGTTCCTTCAAGTATGGAAATTCACAGCTCCATAAAAATTAAAGGGAGAAAGCAACATCCCAACCTCTGCTGCAGCATCCCTGCATGTGCCACAGACAATGTTCCTTATCTGCCTCCTCATCCTAGAGCTAATGTACACTGGTTTTAGGAAGCTGGCTCACTGTTTCCAATAATTTAGAGAAAGTGCATCCCAGTCACTATGCAACCCACACGTGTGCAATAACACTGCACACAGCACTCACGGAAAAAATAACAGTTCTTTCACTGAGAAAAAAGAAGGATAATGGTTACTTAGAAAGTGTCCCAGACAAGCTGTCAAGTTGAATTCAGAGAGCAGAGGCTGAGTCTGGGACAGGGCCGGCTGCCTGCACTCCCCTGGGGCTGGGGTTTCCTGCCTGCCACAGCCAGACAATGACCCTTTGTTTCCAGTTTTTCTCTTTTTCGTTTTCAATTTCTTTCTCTTCTCTTCTCCTCCTCCTCATTTCTTTCCTCTTTCTCTCTTCCCCTATCTCCCTGCCCCTCTGTCTCACTCACACCACCCCTTCCTCCCATTTTCCTTTAGTGGAAAAAAATACTGATGCAGGTTCCCCAAAAAGGTCAGACAGAACGCAGGCAAAATATTAACTGGAATTTAAAAGGAAAACAATTTTTAAAAAATAAAACAAAGCCAGCTACTGTCTGCTCGATAGTCATAAATTTGTCTCTGAGCCATAGAAACAGTAGGTACACACATATTTACACACATATTAATTCACACACACATTTATCTGTACATACACTCTCACATATCCTTACATACACTCATATACACACATACACACTCTCTCACATGCACCCCTCCTCATTCAGCAGTCATCACTGGTTTTGCTAAAAAAAAAAATGAATTGATTGACAATATTTCATCCTACAGGAAAGATATATGGGAAAGTTCTGAACTGGCTTTGTAACAATGCTCCAGACCTCAGCTCTGAAGTGTCCCTTAGCTGGCACAGTTTGGTGTGTAGTCACACAACCTAATACATGAGGGATGTATCTAAAGACTCCACGCATTACCTTACAGTTCAGGGCTTTCCCTTCAGGCCCACATGTCCCAGGTCAGACCTCCTCTCCACACATCTCTACAAAAGGCAGCACAGACTGAACTCTACAAGGAACCATTCTCTCCCTCCTTCCCTCCACTCCTCCCAGGCCCCTGTCTTTCCTCCCACACAGGACCCACAGGCTGACACAACTGCTCAGCCCCACCTGTGGGCACTCAGCCAATGAGCAGAGAGCATGGCTTCAGAAACAAGGGTTCTGACTGCTAAGTGCTCTGGGAGTGTGAATACCTTTTCCCAGATGTGCATTTCCAGAATTATTCTAGTCCTTTTGCAAACTGTGGGAAATGTCAAAGACAAAAAAGGGGACCCCCAAAAAACCCCATAAACAAGAATTCCAGAGGAAGGATCGACCACCTTGCTTTAATAACTATGAACTCAGGGCTGGTCTTACTACATTTTCTTCTGAGGAGCATCATTCTGGTCCCACTTCACTATGCTTGATGCCTTGGCTCCTTGACAACATATGCTCTAATTGCACAGGTCTTGTAGATAATGGTCCCACCCCAGGCTCTGGTCCCTATAGGGGCACCCACTGAGACCCATTTGGGCTTCTGTCCTCAAACTAAACCTAAAAACTTACCAAATCCCCCCAACCCCTTCCCCATTAACCGGTTTTCCCCCCTTCATTTCTAGCTCTAAGGTTGCATTTTCTATAGATCTCCTCTCTTTCATTATAATCTCTAAATCATAACACACACCCACAGTGGAAACACTTGTAGGAGAAACTGAAAGAACTGGAGAGACCACAGTCCACAGTATTTGACTGCTTTCTACCTTTCCAAATCTATGTTCAATTATAGCTCCCTGAGGGGAAAGGCTTGTTGCATTTACTATTTCCGTAAAACCGAACTAGAATATGGTAGAGCCTTGTTGTTGTTGTTGTTGTTATGTGCCGTTGAGTCGTTTGCGACTCATAGCGACCCTATGTACAACAGCCCTAAACCCTGCTCTATCCTGTGCCAATCGCATTGCCTCTGACACACCAATCGCGACTACCCCAGTCACTGAATCAATCCACCTCATCAATCCCCTCCTGCGCTGTCCCACTACTCTACCCAGCATGATGTCCCTCTCTAAAGACATGTCTCTTCTTACAACATGTCCAAAGTATGTCAGACGAAGCCCCAGAATCCTTGCCTCTAAGGAGCAGCCTGGTTTAACCCTCTCTAGGATGAATTTGTTTATTTTCTTGGCAGTCCATGGTACATTCAATACTCCTCTCCAGCACCACAGCTCAAAGGTGTCAATTCTTCTATTTTCCCTAGTCATTGTCCAACACTCTGATGCATAACAAGTGATTGCAAAAACCATGGCCTGTATCAGGTGGACCTTAGTCTCCAGAGAGGCACCGTTGCTCTTGAGTACTTTAGAGAGGTCCCTAAGAGCAGACTTTCCAATCGCAATACGGTTTTTTAATTTCCTGGCTGCTGGTGCCAAGAGTGTTGACCGTGGAGCCGAGTAAACTGAAGCTGTGAACAATATCAATCTCTTCGCCATCCATCCTGATGCTACGGATTGGTCCAGTGGTGAGAATCTTTGTCTTCTTGACATTGAGCCTCACTCCATACTGAAGGCTGCAGTCCTTGACCCTCTGCAGTAAGTGCATGAAGTCCTCCTCAGTTTCAGCGAGCAGGGTTGTGTCATCTGCATAACACAGATTGTTGATAGATCGTCCACCTATCGTAATGCCACGCTTCTCCTCATAGAGCCCAGCCTCTCAGATAATCTGTTCTGCATACAGGTTGAAAAGGTATGGAGATCGGACACATTCCTGGTATACACCCTTCCCAATTTTGAACCAAGCAGTGTTGCCTTGCTCTGTTCTGACGACTGCCTCTTGGCCCAAGTATAGGTTTCTCGTTAGCACGATTAAATGTTCTGGGATTCCCATTCTTCTCAGAGTCAGCCACAGTTTGTTATGATCCACGCAGTCAAACGCCTTTGCATAATCAATGAAACACACATAGACATTCTTCTGGTATTCTCTGCTTTCAGCTGAGATCCATCTAACATCAACTACAATATCCCTAGTACCATGACCCCTTCTAAACCCAGCCTGGACTTCTGGCAGTTCTCTGCTGATGTACTGTTCCAGTCGTTTTTGGATAATCTTC
>NW_006400073.1:1540163-1540626 GCF_000299155.1 Elephantulus edwardii | reverse complement strand
CTGTTCCAGTCGTTTTTGGATAATCTTCAGTAGAATCTTGCTTGTATGTGAAAGCAATGAGATTGTTTTGTAGTTTGCACACTCAGTTGGGTCACCCTTCTTTGGAATGGGAACAAATATAGATCTCTTCGAGTCAGTTGGCCAAGTGGTTGTTCTTCAGATTTCTTGGTACAACTTGGTGAGCACATCCACGGCAGCATCTGTTAGCTGAAATATGTCAATTGGTATACGAACTATTCCGGGGGCCTTAATTTTGGCTATTTCCTTCAAAGCAGCCTGAACTTCTTCTTTCATCACCATAGGCTCTTGCTCAAATGCTATTTCATTAAATTCTCCTGTATCTGCCAATTCCTTTCAATATAGTGACTCAATATATTCCTTCCATCTTCTTTTGATACCTCCTGGATCATCTAACATTCTGCCTAACGCACCCTTGATTGTAGCAACTTGAGGTTTGAATTTG
>NW_006400073.1:1501462-1539843 GCF_000299155.1 Elephantulus edwardii | reverse complement strand
CTTGCATAGGAGTAGTTGGTGGTCTGTTCCACAATCAGCTCCTGGCCTAGTTTTCACAGCTGATATTGAGCTTCTCCAGTGGTTTTTTCCACAGATGTAATCGATCTGATTCCTATGCATACCATCAGGTGAAATCCATGTGTATAACCTGCATTTATGTCTCTTAAAAAACATATTTAAAATGAATAAGTCATTTATTGTGCAAAATTCAATCATTTTATCTCCAGCTTCGTTTCTGTCACCAAGTCCATATTTTCCAACTACTGATTCTTCTTTGTTCCCAACTTTCCAACTTTTGTGTTCCAGTCGCCCATTATCATCAATCCATCTTGATTGCATATTCGATCTATCTCTGACTGTAAGAATTGGTAGAAATCATCTATTTCTTCTTCTTTGGCTCTGGTTGTTGGTGCATATATCTGAATAATAGTGGTGTTCAGTGGACTTCCTTGTAAGCGAATGGATATAATCCTATCACTCACAATGTTGTACTTCAAGATGGATCTAAAAATTTCTTTTTTAACTCTGAAAGCAACTCCATTTTTCCTCACCTTTTCATCTCCAGAATATTATATGTTCATCTGACTCAAAATGACCCATGTCAGTCCATCTCATCTCTCCAATGCATAGTATGTCAATATTTATGCTTTTCATTTCTTTCTTAACAATTTCTGATTTTCCTACTTTCATGGTTCTTACATTCCATGTTCCAGTCACTAGTGTCTGCTTACAACTGTTTCTCTTCCTTTGTATTTCCATGCTTGAAAGTTCTACCTAGGTTGCCCTTTCTGTTCGTCTACGTGTGTTGTGTTGTACATAGGGTTTTCAGAGGCCTGCTATTTCAGAAGTGGATGGCTAATCCTTCTTCCCAGTCTGTCTTAATCTGAATGTTTAGACTTAGAGGAGTATCTGACAGACAGCAATTTGTGGAGCAGTGAAAGATAAATCCCTCAGTGTGGAGTTAACCATTAGTTACAGTGTAGTCCCTGCCCTTAGCCCATTGCCTTGACCCACTTATTTCCCAGCTCCACCATCCAGCAGGATACCCCTTCACTTCTACCAAATGCCTTCAGAATTAATCTCCCATTATCCGACCCATGACCTGACCACCTGTATCTGAAGCTTTCTTCGCTCCTGTGATTCCAACCACGTCAACTGCTGACAGTTGTTTTTGTTGGTTTTTTTTTTTTTCTGTGTCCAGTGTCTCTTAAGTTTAGTTGTACTGTCTCTAATGGGAAGGTGATATGTCTTGTAGAACTTGGGTATAGATTGTGGTTTTCTTCTTGGCCCTCGGGCCCAACCAGTTTTAGCTCCGCCTTGGGGCTTTGTACCTGGAGGTGTGTCAGAAGCTGGAGGCAAGTGAGTAAATGAATAAAGAGAGGGCACTGATCATAGACTTTAGATCCACTCTTGATTTAAGATTCTGTAAGATCTGCCACTTGTCTCAGTCTCTTCTGGCATGTGACGGGTTTGGAGAAGATGGCCAACTGTAGTGTTTAATGATCTTTGATTTCTTCATTACCCTCAGAGAATTCTGTGCACATCTGCAACTACTTACTATGATTCAGAAAGCTGGAAACTGAATAAGGATGACAGAAGAAGGTTTGATGCCTTTGGGTTGTGGTGCTGGAGAAGATTATTGGACACACCAAGGACTGCCAAGAAAATGAACAGGTCTATCCTCGAGAGGGTGAAACCAGGCTGTTCCTTGGAGGCAAGGATTTTAAAGCTCCATATCACATACTTTGGGTACATGGCCAGGAGGGTCCAGTTCTTGGAGAAGGACATCGTGCTTGGAAAGGTAGAGGAACAGTGCAAGAAAGGAAGACCCCAGATGAGACTGATTGACACAGTAACTAGGATAATGGGGTTAGGTGTTTCAGAGACAGTGAGAATGGCTCAGGATAGGACAAAGTTCAGAGCTATTATGCATATGGTCACTATGAGTTACAGGCAACTTAACAGTACATAACAACAACAACAAGGCTTTTTCTATCTGATTACATATAGCTTTATAATATTCTGAAGTAATCTCAGGTGTATATCTCTGTAATAAAATGTTAAGCAACCTGACATGCTCATCTACAGTATTGTATGTTGTAATGTGGTATTCCCGACCATCCCGACATAATGTTAGCATACTATTATAAACTGTCAGGGGACATATCAATTCTTTTCAATAATAATATCAATAATAATGATCCTCATTTATAGGGAGCTCTGGTGGCCTACTGAGTAGGGAGTTGCACGGACAACCCAAAGGCATGTGGTTCAAATCTACGAAAGGCTTCTCAGGAGAAAGATGGTCCATCTCCTCTTGTTATATTTACAGCTTCTAAAAACTGGCTGGAAGGTCAGCGATGAGTGAGTTCTGGCTTGATGACAGAGCCAGTCAGTCATTCTCATTTGCATAACCAGCTTTAAAAAAAATGAAATGCTTTACGCATTTGTGTGTCATTCTTACACAAGGGCTGAAGTGAATGCTATACAGAAAGCTTTTTACTAAGCACTTACTATGTGTAAATTCTATGTTAAGTTATTCCAAGCATTATACCATATTTAAAAGCACATTATGCTAGCTGCACTCAAGTTGACCTTCCACTCCTGGTGATCCCACACACACTGTTCAATCCTGAAGCATCTTCATGAGTGGTTGTGAACCAGGCTGTGTTGATCTAGCACTATTTAATTGGTCTATTTTTGGCAGAAGATCATTTGAATTTTTTGCATTGTCCATCTAGTCTGTAGCAACACTAATGAAGCCCATTTAGCATTACAGCACCAAGTATATCCCTACTGACCGATGCCTGGTGGGAGCCTGGCCTCCTAGTCCATGGGGAGTTGTATTGCTAACCCAAAGCAAATGCTCTCTGGCAGTATAAAAAAACAAACAAATAACAACAACCAAAAAAAAAACCAACCACACAACACCTCCCCCCCAAAAAAAAACCCAAAAAACCCAAAAGACTCCTTGGAAGAAAGACTGGCAATCTTGCCACTGCAATTCACAATCTCAGAAAACCCTCCAAGGGAAAGTTATTAGTTGTTTCGGGAAAGTTATTAGTTGTTTCCAACTCAACAGCAATGAGTTTCTTTAAATATATTGCTGGCTTATGGGATCAATACCTTCAGTAAGTGTATTGAAAGAGTAAAAATATTTCAGCTGTTATCAGGTGCCTGCATTAAATATGCTGAGATAAAGGCTTTAGAAACAGCCAGGTGGGAGGAGAAAACAAGGAAGACGTACCTAGGACACCAAGCCCTTCCTGGTTTTGCTCATCATCAAGCCCAGTCTGACTCGCGGTGACCTGTGTGTGCCAACTGCACCTGCTGGAATGCTCAAGGTTCTCACCTTTACAAGCAGAGTGCCAGTTTTTCCTCCTGAGGCACTGAGTGGGTTAGAACCATTCACTAGCAACTTTCTGGTGCTTAATCATTCACTTCACCCAGACACACCACCACCACCATCTCAGCAACTTTCAACTAATTCTGTCATCAACCTGAGTCTTATTTTTATTATCTGCAGAAGGAGGGCTGTCCTGCTACCTCCTGAAGACATGGTGAGATGCAAATAAGAGGCTGTGTGTGAAAATGTGCAGTCCATTATCATGAGTGCAGGAGAGCTGATCCTGGGTGCACACTCACATTACAGAAATCAGCCCGCAGGAAGGTGCAGGGCTTTCTCCCTTCTCTGCTGGTGACTTAGGGTGCAGGCAGACAGACATCCTGGCCGAGGTAAAGGCTGGCAGTGGCGCTGCACAGTCAACTGTGGGCTTGGCAGAGAAGGTACAGACATGCAGCAGCAGCTCTCTAAGGTTTCCTAGGCCAGACTCTGATGTTCAGTGTCCCTCAAGTCTTGATGAGGTTATGAGCTCCAGAAGCCAGCAAGGAGTTCAGCAGTGTCGGTGGGAGGGGCTGAAATGGACTTGGGAAGAAGAACTAAGGAAATGTGTGTTTAGACATGTGAAGATGCTATGAGGAGATGTGTGGATTCCTGGAGTTTGATTTTAGAACTGAGCACAGTGGGAGGGCTTTAAGCTGGAGTCTGTCCAGCAAAGTAGTGGTACCAGTGTGGATGCCTGTGACCAATGGTGTCTCCAGAATAGAGAACGGAGAGAAAGCGGTTTAGGAAGTACAAGCCTTGGCTCCAGGACTCATGCATGTGCCCAGGTCACTCCACCTCCCAGAACCCTGGGATGCTCCAAATCACATGACCAACACCGTCTGTCTTTTAGAGTAGTTGCATATACATGACGTGGCCACGTAGTGCAAAGTTTGCATCAGATCTAAACACTAACTGTTTGAACCTACATAGGGGGACCACATATGAAAAGCTTGAGTGCAAATAACAGCACGAAAACCCTTCAGAGCCATTCTGTAACCCGTATGAGCCACGATTCACAACTGCCTTCCCAATAACATGTGTGAGTTTTTATTATTATTTTGAAGGGGAGGCAAAGACATAAGAAAGGAAATTCTAAAATGTGTAGTTTTATGATAATGTAAAGTTAAAACTAATAATGATCAACACCAATGACAAAGATGGAAAGAGCTAATCCGAATCATCTGTTCCCTTCCTTCTCCACACCTTCAGTAAGCCAATGGATGGTGCTCTCCTTTTATAAACTAGGAAAAGTGCAGGTCGGTGTCTCTCTCTCTCACACAGACACAGACACAGACACACAGACACAGACACACACACACACACACACAGAGACAGAGACACACACACACACACACACACACACATACACACACTCTTCAAGCGACTGCAGGCTAGCTCTGAGATGTGTCTCATTCTCTTCTTCCTGGTTCTCCTCTGTAGAGTGAGGAAGGGCTGCAGGTTACATGTCACTCAGAGTTTATACAAGTTCAAATACCAGACATCAACTCCAGAGAGGCTCACTTAACTGCCCAAAAGTGAAGCCCAGCTTCAGGAGTTTCAAAGACTCTTGGGGTGATTCTCTGTGTATTCAGGACGAGAGTAAATTAATCTTTGCGAAATGAAAGCCATCAGTGGTGTTAAGGGGAGCCATTAATGATGAAGGTGGAGAAACTGTGAGAACAGGAGTGGGAAGAAAGCCAGTCTACAGCAAAACCACATCTGAGTGAGTTATTATTTTTTTTGACAAGACAGCTAAAAAGGATGCCTTTATGAGACTTTACTCTTGTCTGATTCTGAGACTTTGCACTGCCCATGCATACTGTGGTCCCGCTGCAAGCCACTTAATATTGTGGAAACCTCACTTTTCTTATCTGCAAATGGAGATAATGCTCCCTATGTGGCAGAGATGCAAACCAAAGCCCAGACTCACTGCCACTGAGTTCATTACGACTCCTGGTGGCCAGCCCTCAGGTTTCTGAGGCTGTAAATCTTTAAGAGAGGAAAAAGACCATCTTTCTTCCACAGAGCAGCTGGTGAATGCAAACCAGAAAACTTTCAGCTAGCAGGCCGGCACGGGATGTACTAATCCACCATAGTTCCTTCACAGGGACTTAGTGAGGATCCAAAGCTTGTGAATATGTCTTGTGTTAAGCCTTGTGGTGATGACAGTTTTGGCTGCTTTTGTGAATTCGTAACAGAAACTGAGAGCCCAAATATTTAAAAACTGAAAGTTACAGGAAGCATTTGTGTTCTAGCTAGGCCCAATAAATGTCGGCAAAATATTTAATATGAAAGGGTTTTATAAACTAGTGTATTAAACATAATCCTACCTCCTGGGCACAAGCAATCCTTTGAGACGGCAGCCATTCTCAAAAGATAGAATATTTACACGTGCAAACACATACACTGGTGTTCACACATACACATGTGCCCCTCCACAGCTTTGGGTGAACTTGAGGTTTGTCTGGTACGTCTTAGTCAAACAAACTGGAACCTCAGCTACACGAAGTCTTCTGTTTGTTTTACCAATAACGTTTTTTAAAACTAAATATAGCCTTTAGAGCTGAGCAGAAGAGGGGGAGAGAGAAGGTGAAAGAAGGGCAGGCGCTCAAAGCCTGGGCACCTTTGTCTTGCTAATGCACTTTGTTTTGTGGCTTGATGGGTCATTCAAGCAGACTGAGACCACCTCAAAAGAGGGGAGTCCAGAAGAGCAAGGAAGTTCAAGTGGAAAGCTTGTCTGGGGACAAAAGATGCACCTGCAAAATGCAGAAGCAATCCTCTCTGGAGACCAGGGCCCAAGCACAATCCCGGCAGCACCTGAATGAAGTCCTGGCAGTCAGTGTGTATTTACCAGGACTCTATAGTTAATTCATCTCTGATGAAAGCCACTCCTGCAGTCCGCGTGAAGGAGCCCAGCAGCATGACAAACATGCTCTCAGAACACAAAAGAACCCAAGAGGACATTCAGTACAGAAGGTACAGGGGAGGGCTGACAGCTGAGACTCCCGGAGAAACCATGGGATAGATATCCCTACAGTTCAAATCTAACAAACTAGCTTCTGAAAGTAAATTTGTCTTATAAGCCCGATGTCAGAAATTCCATCACTGGTTCTAATTCAGAGCCTCAACTGGCACTCAGGCTGGAGAGATGAGGAATTGGGAAGACTTTTAACGCTCCTTAGAAACAAGGATGGTGGTACTCTGAACATGTCAGTAGGTGCCAGTTGCTGGAGAAATACATCACACTTGGTAAAGAAGAGGGCCTGTGAAAAAGAGGCAAACTCTCAATTAGAAGGACTGACACAGTAACTAAAGTGTGGGCATTAGCCCAGCAGACATTGAGGATGGAGCAGGACTGGGCAGGGCAAGGTTTTGTACTGCTGTACACAGAACTCGCAGGAGTCGGAGCTAACAGAACAGTACCTATTAAGAAGTCAGGAGGTGAGTGCTGCTCTCCGCTCCTTCCTTCTCTCCACTGCAAAGGATTCTCATTTTCCAAAAGCTCTGCTTGGAACTTCACAGAGATCAGAGCAGCATGACTGTGGGAAGGAGTGTCTCCCAGCTCATCTTGGGGACCAAGAGCTCCACAATCTGGCTTGACTCTCCCAGCCCCTCCATTCGACAGGACACTGACATTCAAGATGCAGAAATGTGCTCAAGGTAAGCCAGTAGTGCTCACTCCAATCCAACGTGTCTGCCAGTATACTAACTATCCTCTCCTAGAACCTGGTATTTGTGGCATCATAGTAAAATAGATAGTCATGTAAAATGTGATTCAGAATGCAGAAAGAGCTAATACAACTTACTTTCACAGAAGAAAAAAAATCACACAAATAAACACCATTTGGTGTTACTTAAGAAGTAGAAACAGACTGAATCAGGGTAGGGTGGGAGAGGGAAATAAAGAAGAAATATGAATGTGTAAAGGCATAAAATAATGTATGAGCAAGAGTCTGTGGTGATGAAGGAAGAAGTTAAAGTTGCTTTGAAAGAATTGACAAAAAACAAACCCCCAGGAATTGATGGCATACTGAATGACGTATTTCAACAGACAGATGTAGTCCTGGATGTGATCACCAAATTGTGCCAAGAAATCTGGCGTCTGGTCAATTCACTGAAAGAGGTCTATATTTGTTCCCATTCCAAAGTAAGGTGATTTGACAGAGAGTGGAAATTATCAAACAGTATCACTGATATCACATGCAAGCAAGATTCTGCTGAAGATTATCCAAAACCAACTGGAACAACAAATCAATAGAGAATTATCTGAAGTGTAGGCTGGATTTAGACGAGGTTGTGGCTCTGGGGATATTATAGCTAATGTCAGGTGGATCTTGGCTGAAAGAAGAGAGTACCAGAGGAATCTCTATCTGTATTTCATTGATTATGCAAAGACATTTGACTGTGTGGATAACAACAAATGGTGGCTGACTCTGAGAAGAATGGGAAACCCAGAACACTTGGTTGCGCTTATGCGAAACTTATACTTGGACCAGGAGGCAGTCGTCAGAACAGAGCAAGGAAACACTCTCTGATTCAAAATTGGAACGGGTGTGCGTCAAAGTTGTGTCCTATCTCCATATCTTTTCAATGTATATGAGGAACAGATTATCCAGGAGGCTGGGCTCTTTGAAGAGAAATGTGGCATCAGGATTGGAGGTAGACTCATCAACAATCTGTGTTCTGCAGATGACAAAACACTGCTTCCTGAAACTGAGGAGGACCAGAAGCGCTTGCTGCAGAAGGTCAAGGACTGCAGCCTTCAATATGGATTGAAGCTCAATATCGAGAAAACAAAGATTCTCACCACTGAGCTAATCAGTAGTATAATGATAGATGGTAAGAGACTGATATTGTCAACAGCTTCAGTTTGCTGGGGTTTACAATCGACAGACACTCTTGGTACCAGCAGCCAGTAGATTAAAAGACGAATTGCATGGGAAAGTCTGGTGACAGAGACCTCTCCAAAGTACTGAAGAGCAACTATGTTAGTCTGGAGACTAAGGTGCACCTTACTGGCCATGGTCTTTTCAATTACTTGCTATGCATCAGAGAGTTTGACAGTGACTAGGAATGATAGAAGGAGAGGTAATGCCTTTGAGCTGTGGTGCTGGAGAAGAGTATTGAATAACCCATGGACTGCTAGGAGAACAAACAAGTTAGTCCTGGAGAGGGTGAAGCCAGGCTTCTCCTTGGCGGCAATGATTCTGAAGCTTCTTCTGACATACTCTGGATATGTTGCAAGGCAGGATCAATCCTTGGAGAGGGACATCATGCTTGGGAGGTGGAGGGACAGTGCAAGAGAGGAAGACCCTCAATGAGATGGATTGATTCAGTGACTGGGGTAACGGGGATAGGTGTGTTGGAGACAATAAGATTGGCAAGGCATAGAGTAGGGTTTAGGGCTATTGTACATAGGGTCGCTATGAGTCGCAGGCAATTCGATGGCACATAACAACAAAGGCAGATTTAAGATACTGGATATTTCCTTCATAGCATGATTTAGTCCTGATCGAAATACAAATTTTTTAACAGAGAACACAAGGTTCCAGGTGAGCAAAGACATGACCTTGTGTCTCTTTCCCTTCTATTATCCATGAACACTGAACTGAGAGATAGCGAAGCTCTTCCCAGCTCTGAAGCACGATGCTTTGCTACACCAGGTGCAATGAACGCTCGAAACTTCTGCCTTCACACTCCATTGTAACAGGCCTGACAGGGGGTTGTTAGGAAACTAAGAGGAGATAAATAATGAACACTGCATTGGAACAGATGAAGGAAATAACTGTTTAAAAGGATATGATTAGGCATTATACGTACAATAGCCTAGAATAAGAGGTACATTGCAAAGAGGACTGGGGGAAAGGGAGGAAGGGAAGTAATTGTGCAACAGTGTTGTTATTATTGTTGTTGACTGCCGTTGAGTATGACTCATCTCATACTTTATGAACAAAAGACCTAATATCTTTCCATAACTATCGGCATTTCTCTAAATTCATAGGTTTTGCATAGGCATGTGGTTTAGGTAGTGGATGCCACTCCTTGCTTCCAAACCTGTTTTACAACCGGAAGCTTCACCAAACACTGTCCACATGGGCAAACCATTACGGTATTTGATACCTCAATGGCACAAGGTATAGCATCACAGTAAACCCAGGTTACCTCTGTACAAAAAACTGACGAAGAGTAATGTACAAAGTAGAGAGTTCCTCCAGATAAAACACACTTAGCAGTAGTTAAGTGTCATCAAGTTGAATATCATGCATAGCAACCCTATGAACAAAGGACCTGAGCTCTGTTCTATAATTAACATCATTTCTGTTTGTTTATAGAGTTTCCAGAGGCATCCGGTTTAGTAAGTGGATGCCACTCCTGCTTCCAAACATGAATCAATCTGAAAGCTCCTCCAAATACTGTCCATGATGGGTAATGATTATGGTATTTGACAGGATTATGGCTCAGTGTTCAGCATCACAACAACTCCAAATTATTCAGTACAGCAAAAAGACAAATGACTGCTGTACCACTTAAAGAATGTTTATTCTAAAATTAATAAATGTATTAATAAATTAATAAATCCCTACAGAATATTAAAGATACACTTTTAATAGGCCTGTACCCTTGAGTTGGCCAAAATGGGGGGCAAAAGTCCAATTGACACCTGCTTGTGTGGGGGAAATCAATATCACAAATCAAACAGAACCCAAAACTTTGCTTATTTGTCCTCCATCAAGATGCAAGAAACCAACATGTAACAGTGAACGAATATTTTAAAAGGTAAAAAAGTGAACTGAGGAGAGGGAAGGGATGGAGAGGGGGTAAAATGTGTGCAACAATGACTGAATGGAAATCTAACATTTCTGTAAACTTTTGCTAAAATCACAATTAAAAGAAAAATTTTATTTGAAAAAATGTGTGTTCAAAGAAGGCAGACCTGAGTGAGTTAAGGAAGGGAGAAATCTTACCATATTCCTAATCATGTCTTAAGGCACCTCTCAAATGTCCACATCTCCGTGGAATTGTTCTTTTTTTTCTTCATCATATACATACACACCTTACATCAGGTGACACAAATTATTTAAATATCCAGAATCTAGTATAGGGTGTGGAACAAAAAACTCACTATGTTTTATAAATGAAGAAGTCAAGAAATCCTATTGTAATGCTTGCTTTAAATACTTACTGGCAAAAAGAATTTGCTAAAATCGAGTTTTGTGTTTTTCTCAAACAAACCAAGGCCATGGATCACCTACTTCAAACTAAACTGTCATTGATTAAATATATTAGAAAATAACTTTAAAACATAAACATACTAGAGAAAAATATCATTTTTCAGCTTAAAAAATAACAGTATACATTTCATTCTAAGAGCAGAGCTGCCTCCTTTCCATGAGATAGTTTATATTTTAAGGGGAGAAGCCATAGAAGACAGAAATCCTGTGGGCAGCAGAAATTAGTAGGCAGATGGTGGTCAGGGGAGTGTATTTGAAGGAATAGGCAAAGTGCACTGGGGATTTGATGAGGCAGGTGATAAAAGGCACTGATCAATTCATTATATAAAACACAATATATATGAATGTACAAAAACAAGAAAAATATTAAAACCCAAGTCTTGTGATTTTGTAATTAAAGGTGTATGTAGCATTAACTTTGGCTTCTTGTCCTGGATGCTGACAAAATTGAGTAGAAATAAGAGACTGATTCACATAACTGAGAATCCCCACACCAAGCCTAGCATCATGCGATCAGTTAGTATCTGTCTCCAAAGTCAAGTCAAAGTGCATGACAGAAGCAGCTCACCTTCTTTAACATTCAACCGTGAGGATTGGTCTGTGTGAGAGGTTGTATTATAGGCCAGCAGTGAACCTGGAAAACAAAGCAAAAATTTAATATAGAAAAAAAATAAAATAAAAAATTAATAAAGAAATAATAGAAATAATAAATAAATAAATAAAAATAATAAACGAATGAATGAATAAATAAATAAATTCTGACATGAACAGCTGGAGATAGGAAGAAGACAAAAGGAGAAGAGGTGCTTGTTGTTGTCGTGAACTATCGAGTCAGAGCCAATCCACAGTTGAACCTCCAGCAGGTTTCTGAGGCAGTAATCACAGAGAAGGAGACTATCCATCCTTTTCCTGAGAAGCAGTAGGTGGATTTGAACCAGGTGCCTTCAGGATTGTAGTACAGAGTCCTCCTACCACTAGGCCACTAGAGCTCCCTAATAGCTGCTTAGGATACAATAAGACCCTGTAAGGATAATGGGACAATTTGGAAACAGCTAATGGGTGAAGATCACAAAACAGGTTCAACACAGTTGTTAGGTGCCACGCAGTTAGTTCCAACTCCTAGTCAGCTTGTGTACAGTAGAACAGAACACCACCATTCTACACTAGCCTCACACTCTGCAGGTTTTAATTCACTGCTGTGGGCACTATTAGTCTATTTATTGATGGTTTTCTTCTCTTCTGACCCTCGACAAAGTCTCACTATCTTGGTTTCTAAGGAGCATCTTTAAAAAAAATTATATTGGTTTGCTTATAAAGTTCATATACATTGTGCTTCACACTATTCTTTATTCATATTGTGTTCCATACAATTACTCCCATGCATCAGGGTTTATAAAATTAATTACCATTAGACCTTGCCCATCATTACCCTGTCTTTTCAGGTCCCCTCTGGAGTCTTCCCATTTCTTTCACCCCCTCCCTCCAACCACAAAATTGTGCAACCCATCCTCACCCCCTGCTCCCATACCTTCCCTCCTTGATTCTCCACACATGTTTTCCTAGTTATCCTTCTATTTTTACAATAATGGTATTATGTAGCGTTTGTCGTTATGAGGCTAAATTTCTCAATCACTTCAGTTGTGGTTGGACATTGGGCTGTTTCCTTATTCTTTCAACGGTGAATCATAATGCTGCTATGAATTCTGGTGTACAAATCTTCATTTGTGTCTCAGTTCTAATCCTTAGGGTATATTCCTAGTAGTAGAATATCTAGGTTATACTGAGTTTCTATGTTCAGCTTTTTGAGGAAACACCAAATTGTAATATCATCTCAGACAAGGGTCTCCTAATGAAAGTTTACAGAATATTAATGGGCCTCCAAGAAAAAGACTGATAACTCTATTACCAAATAGACAAAAGACATGGAAAGACTTCACAGAGGAGTATGTTCTTAAGACCAATAGAAACATGAAGAAATGACCAAAATCCCTGGCGATAAGAGAGATGCAGATCGAGGTCACAATGAGATATAACCTTTTTGCAGCGGCAAAGTTTAGCAGGGCAACGAGCAATAAATATTGGAGAGGAGGTGGAGAGGTGGGAACTCTCATACACTGTTGGTGGGACTGTAAAATGGTACAACCACTCTGGAAGTAGTTTGATGTTTCCTCAATGAGGAGCAATCTTATAGCATTTCTCCTCAAATAGATGTTTGTTTTTCTGGCAGTCTGTAGTAGATTCAATATACCTTGCCAATACAAGAATTAAAATATATTAATTTCTATTTGTTCTCCTTTATTAATTATCCATATTTTGCATGCATATGGGATTACGGAAAACAGCATGGTACTCTAACACACCTTAGTTGTCAAGGCAGTGACTGGCTTCTTAATATTTAAAGGAGGACCCTTGCAGCTTATTTACCCAATAGACTATGCTTTTTGATTTCTTGACTGCTCCTTCCGCAGCAGATCCATGTAAAATAAATATTTGGCAATTTCAATTTATTTATCAGCTTACCATGTTGTTGCTCATTGGTCCATTTGTGAAGATTTGTTTCATTTTGTTAAAGTGTAATCCATATGAAAGCCCTGGTAGTCTTGGGTCTTCATCAACAAAGGCTTTAAGTTCTCATTCCTTTCAGCAACAAAGGTTGAATCCTTGCGTGGTGCAGATTGCCAATGACAATCTTTCTCCAATTCTAATGTTGCTCTCTCCTCTATATAGTTCAACTTCTTAGATTATTTACATATAGATTAAATAAGTATGCTAAAAGAACACATTCTTGACACGTGTCTTTCTAATTTTAAACCATTTACGTCTCCTGCTCTATTGGAAAGACTGCTTCTGAGTCTATGCACAGGTTCCACATAAGCACAAAATTATGTGTCCTGGAATTCCCATTCATCCTAATGTTACCCACATTATGTTATTATTATTTTCCTTAATCAATAAAACACAGGTAAACATCCTTCTGGTATTCTATGAATTTAGGCAAATCTGACAAAAGTAATGATATCTCTTGTTCTATGTTTCTTCTGAAGCTTGAATTTCTGGTAGTTCTTTATAAATACACTGCTATAATAATTTTTAAATTATCTTTAGTAAAATTTTACCTAATGATATTGTTCCATAATTTTCACATTCTGATGGATCACTTTTGTTTGGAATGGGTACAAATATTGATCTATTCCAATCAGTTTTGCAGGTAGTTGCCTTTCAAATTCCTAGGTATAGACAAGCAAGCACTGTGAATTTACTGAAACATCTCAATTGGTAATCAATTCCTAGGGCTTGGCTTTGCCAGAGCCTCTAGTGAAGCTTGGATTTCCTTCTTCAATATCACTGGTTCTTGATCGTATGCTGCTTCTTGTAATGGCTGAATATCAGCCAGTTATTTATGGTGCAGTGGCCCCATGTATTCTTTCCATTTTCTTTTGGTGCATTCCGCATTATTTAATATCTGGTCTGCAGAACACTTCAGCCTTGCAATCAAAGGCTTGAATATTTCTTTTCTTTTATTCCTTGAGTTTCAGAAATGCTGAGTGTGTTCCTATGTTCTTCCCCTAACCTCCCACCTTTTTTTAAGCTCCAAATCTTCTCATAAATTATTACAATAGTTTACCACACGGTTCGAGGTCACTAGCAGCTCCAAGGGAGAAGGATGACAATCTCCTCCCATGCGATTAACTGCCTCTGAAAACTCGCTGGAGGGTTGGTTATGGGTCCGTTTCAACTCTATGGTAAACAACAATAACAACAAGGCATCTCAAACTGTCCTTTAAAATAATCTGTTCAACTTCTACAGCATCATTTCTCCCACTAGCTTCAGGTACTCTGCACTTAACAGCAAGTTTGAGTCCTCTCAACACAATTGTAAATAAATTGTACACATGAAGAATGGAAGAATGGCAAATGTTTTGTTACATATGTGTTTCTCATAGTTAAAAGGGGGAGGTGGGAAGTGGCATATGAATTAAGGAATTAGTAAGAGTAGAAGAAAGGAAGGGGTTAATGTCATTATTTTTCCTCCTCTTTTTGTGTAAATCATGCAGGACTATAATAATTTCACAGGGTTAGAGTCAGAGTGAATTAGGAGGGAATGTTGGATGGGGTGCAGCTGGGACTGCTCCCCTCTAAGTTCCATGCTCCTTCTGAATGGCTTAGCAGGCCTCAAACCCCTGGCCTCCAGTGAGAACACAGGTCAGAGAATCAGCAAAACAGAGCTCTGGTCCTGCTGCTTATGCCACCATCCCCCATGGTAAGTGACATGATATCTAGACCTTAATTTTATCATAAGAAAAAACAAAAGGATTGAGCCCGAGCAGAAGTCAACAATCTTTTTTTCTGTAAGACCAAACAGTAAACATGTTTGGCTTTGAGGTAATAGATTTTTAGGAAAAACCAGGCCTGCAGGGGTCTGTTACATTGTGGCCAATATAATCAGTACAATTCTTTCAGCTGTGATGAAGAATTTAATTTGGTTTCAGTTTTATGTTTTGTTTTTTTAGAGGAGAGTGGGTTCATTATGGGTGGAGGAGTGGAAGGTGGGTGTGGGTAAGGTGGGAGACCTCACCTTTCTTTACATAGCCATCAGAGAGAAGTCTTAGAGAATATTCTGTCATGCCTGAGTGCTGATTTACAATCTTTTTTTTAATTATTAAATTTTATTAAGTTTAATGAACATTTACAGAGATTTTGGGTTTTCATTCATTCACTGTTGCACTATTTTCTCTACCCTCCTCCCCAGTTCATTCTTCTTTTTTTTTCTTCACCCCCCCTTGAAAGTCTGTTTTAATTGTCCAATTGCCACAGTGCTTGTCAAACCCAGTTCTGATCTTAAAAAATTAAAAAGCTGATATGCACAATAGTGTTGTATTCTTTAGTCAAGGCATTTTGAAAAGATGGTATTTTTTTTTCTGGCTTGTTCCCTTTCTTAAAACAATGCTTGTTCTTTATTTAAAGTTAACTGAAGAATTTTATTTGTAAAATGGTAGCGCTTTCCATATTTTCCTTAAGTTCTCCTGTTGTTGTTAAGTGCCATCAGGTCAAGTACAAGTCATAGCAACCCTATGAATAACAGATCTGAGTTCTGTATCATTCTCATCATCTCTGACACACTTGAGCCCATTGCTGCAGTCACTGTGTCAACCCATCTGGTTGAAGGTCTCCCTCTATTTCGCTGACCCTCTTCCCTATTTCCAAGCATAAAGTCCCTCTCCAAGGAATAGACTCTCTTAGCAACATCTCCTACCTTGGTGAGATGAAGGTTTGCCACATTTGCCTTCAAAGAGCACTCTGGATGCACTTTCTGCAAGATATATCTGCTCTTTTGGGAATCTATGGGACATTCTCCTGAGGAAATCCTAGAAATCCAACAAAACCAAGGCAAGGATCTACTTTCCCAAATAATTCATTGTTGTTGAGTGGATCCTAATCTACAGTGACCCTACAGGGCAGAACAGAACTGCATCATGGTGTTTCTACAGCTGTGAGCTTTACAAGCTAACGCCATTTCTCCCCTTGAAGCAGCTGCTGGGTTCCACCTGCTGACATTGTGACCAGCAGCCAAGCACTTAGACACTTTCCAGTGAGGCTCTTTACAATTCATGACAGGTCTGACATAGGTGTTTAAAAGTGCAGAAATATCCTGACATCCCTTTTCTGTCCCTGTAATCAGATGGACTTGCTTTGGTACTGAGGTTTGGAGCAGGAATGGACAGCCAGATCATACTTATTTTTTTTCTCTACTCCACTCTTGGAGCCAACCGTGGAGTGGATGTGGGAATGGAGCTGTCTCCCCACCAAGCTGTGGCATTTGGTTGTGTACCTCAGAGGAGATACAGACCTTATTAGCTCAGACAAGAAGGAAAACATCTTTACAAGAATGATCCAACTACCCAAAGCACATGAGTCTAGTTCAAACAACTGCCACTGGTCATTCTGGGCACTCCCAGACACAAAGTAAAGACAGTTAAGATTGTTAAATACCAAGAACCAACTGGTGGTGTTACTTGTCAAGAGTTGAAACCTATTCAATGGCTATTGATTTTATTTTAGTTGAGAAGATTAAACAACTTATGTAAAGTGCTCAGAAATGTCACTGGCTCCAGGCATGGCTGTTATAGTAAATTGTTTCCCTGCCCAAAATATGTCTTGTTAATCACAATTTATACACCTGTGGTTAAGAGTCCTGGTGGGGGCACATCAGTGATAGCTGGTAGTGATGTTGAGCTGCTAACAGAAAGCTCTGAGACTTGACTCTACCAACCACTCCTGGACAAAGACAGGCAGTGTCTATCTGGCTCCTGGGGATTTACAGTCTCAGTAACCTGATGAAAGGGCTCCATGAGTTGAACGGACTTCAATGAAGAATTTTTCCCCCTAAAGGTGGTGACAAACTCATTTGGAAATGCACTGTCTTTGTCATGTAAATGGAAAAATCAGTGCAGTGTGACATCAATCTCCTTTGAGAACAGTTTAATGTGAAAGCAAAAGAGCAGAAATGGGAGAAGCTAGACATCACATCAAATGAAGATCACCAAGAAGTTGAAGTTGAAAAGATCAAGACCCTTACCCAAAGCCAACAGAGAGTAAATGAGTCTTCCCTTAGAGCCAGCACCCTTATTTTAAACTTCTAGTTCCCAAAACTGTGAAGGCATAAATTTATTTGTAAACACCACCTACTTGTGCTATTTCTGTTATAGCCACACTACATAACCAAAGCAGTATCCAATAAATCCTAGCTACTTTTTTTACAGTAAGAAGAATCGATACCTTTGAGCTGTGGTGATGGAGAAGAGTGCTGAAGAGCCCATGGACTGCCAAAAGAACAAATTGATTACGTTTTGGAGAAGGTACAGCCAGAATGCTCCTTAGAAGCAAGGATAGTGAAACCTCATCTAACATACTTTGGGGATGTTGCTGGAAAAGGCTATTCTTTGGAAAGAGACATCCTGCTTGGAAAGATGAAGAGATGATGAAAGAGAAAAGCCCCTTAACAAGACAGACCGATACAGTGACTGCTGAAATGGCTCACGTATGTCAGAAACAATGAGGAGGACACAGGATAGGATTCAGATGTGTTGTTCAGAGGGTAACTATGAGCAGTACTCAACTGAATGGCACCTAACAAAAACAACTATTATTACTATTTGTATAACACTTCCTTCCACAGGCATCATCATTACCTACAACAAGCCCCTTATAAGATAACTTGCTGAGCTATTATAGTCTTGCCCTAAAATTGGAGTTATGAATGGGCTCTGCTATAAAAAAGCAGCCCTCTGTGACTAGATACAACTAGGAGATGAAACAAAATTACAATAGGAAAAAAGTCTCAGGAATAGGGCCAAGAATGTCTGTTGCTCTTGTCCTCACATTCCTTCCCTTAGGCTAAAGCTTTGCTGCTGGAGCAAGTCAAGAAAAAGAATAGTAAACTAAGCCGTTCATGTAGGTTTAGAGGAAAAAGCACAAAGCCTAGATAAACCATATTTATTAAACTTTTCCCTTGGTAAAAGTTCTTCTTTGAGTACATGTGAATTCCACAAGAAACTTCCAGAAAGTCAACAGAAATGATCATTTGACCTCTCCAAAGCTTTTATGAAATACATATTTCACGGTAGCCTAGTAAAAGGAAGAACAGCCTGAAGACTGTTCTTGGTTTACATTTCATTCCTAGAAGGAGAGGCTGCCTTTTTTCAAGAGATGGAAGCTCTCGCTTCTCTCTAAAGAAGTTAGCCTGCTCCCTCTTCTTGGAGGTTTTGAACCAGTTTCCACAGTTCTAGAGGGTGGCACTGTGTACTTTTAAGGGGACTTGTTCTGAGCATGAAGATGTGCAGCCCACCCACACCTGGGTCTACAGTGCTGAAGGTCCTTACCCCCAGGTGGCATCTGTGCACTGTGCAGGCACAAGAGGACTCAGGGACTCAGAGACCTAGGGG
Organism: Elephantulus edwardii; assembly: GCF_000299155.1. Taxonomy (NCBI): domain Eukaryota; kingdom Metazoa; phylum Chordata; class Mammalia; order Macroscelidea; family Macroscelididae; genus Elephantulus; species Elephantulus edwardii. Next base: position 1,521,283 of record NW_006400073.1, on the reverse strand, counting down.
GGCTAGGGAGGACTCAGGAGGATTCAGAGACCCAGGAGGACTCAGGAAGGCTCTGGAGGGCTTGGGAGAACTCAAGAGGACTTGGGAGGGCTCAGGAAGATTCGAGAGGGCTCAGGAGGGCATAAGAGACTCAGGAAGGTGCTGTCACCTCTCAATTCCCAGTCTCTCCTGACCCAGTACTTCTGTAGAGCTACCCCTTTCATCCACCCTCTCACTTGATCCTTCTGTGAGCCATAAAAAGTCACTGCCACATCACTCTGTCTTTTACAGCTGAGGATATAAAAATTCAGAAAGTCAAGGGATTTGCCTGGAATTATGTGGCTGGACAGCTCAGGAAGCAGGGACCAACTCTGATCTTTCTCCAAAGCTTGCGAGCAACATTGTCAGTGTCTGCTATTGAAACTGGGAAAGTTATTCTAACATAAAATCATAATGAAATATATTTCCATTTTGGAGTCCATTGTTGCCAGATGCAGTGCTTGGGGTCTGGAGGAAGGTGGAAGTGAACACAGTGCCACTCTCCAGGCGTGGACAAGCCCCACAATAGGGCTGTCTTCTCTGGGTTTCCTCCATCCAGCCTGCTTTTCTTCTGGACCACCTGGAGCCAAGAGAGGATGCCCAGCACAAAGGGCTTTGTCTCGGCCTCTACAAACACAGACTCCTCCAGCTCCTCCTGCTGCACCTTCAGTTCCTTGAGTCTACTGTGCTAGCTGCCCCAACATCCCAATCCCAGGAAGGCGAAGAAGCAAGCTGGCAGACAAGCAGTGCTGTGGTTTTGATACAAAAGATCTGACTGCCTATTGAATCCCCACCAAGTCTGGCCTTTTGTTCCCCCTGTGTCCTTTCCCCTTTGACGGTCAGAACCTAGTATATGGAATGGTAACACTTCACCCACTTAATTTCCCAGTCCCACACCTTTGCCTGACTGAGACTGCAGGTGGGAACACCACAAAATGCAAAATGTATTTCCCATTATGTTTATATTAAAAGTGGGAATCAAAACTGGTATCTTTTCAGGGGCCTCAATATCACACAATGTACTTCACTGTCTTCTGTCATGGCTGTTTAAAAATGCGGGTTTTTAGTATTGTTCATAGGTCAGACATAGACACACACAACATATCATTCCGTAAAATGGGGGTGGGTGGAGTAAATTAACAAAAAGCCCATTTTCTTTTCTCTTTGGCACTAACTACCCCTACCTGCAACAGCTTTCAGTCTCTCAAACACCCTCCAATGCGCCCCAGCGGTCCTGAGTCTGAACTGCCAGCTGCTGAGGGCTCTCCTGTCAGGGGAGGTGTCTCCAGATCTGCTTGGTCCAAAGCTCACTGCCTTCCTCAAACAGCACCTCTGCTATATGGGGCGTGGCCACCAACCAAGCCCCAGGAGATCTCAGTTACTGTGCTGATGGGCTTGGCTCATTCCAGAGACCAAAAGGTGTGCTTTCTGAAAGCATTTCTCTTTTGGTACTAATGGAAAGAGACTGGGAGAGAGGGGTCTGGCCCTCACTGGCAGAGGCTGAGGAGGAACGAGGCCAATTCTAAATGGAGATGAGGATCACCGTGGTACAGGGCACTTCTCTTTGTTCCTTCACACAAGCTGGTGGCCATTTCAGTCTGGGAACGATGAGGCCTGATAGGTGCCAAGCAGCACTCCACAGGCCATACACTTATGGTCCAGTTTTGGAAGTATTCTTGACCTCAGCTGCCATGGCTTTATAGTGGTTTTATAATGAGTAGTTGTCAGGGTAGTGTCCTGGGGAGCTACAAGCTGAGCCCCAGTTACACAGTGAAGACACATCTAGGTTGACTCACATGGCTGCCTGCTAACCAGAATCCTGGGAGTCTGAATCCACCCAGAGGCACTTTGGAAGAAAAGCCTGGCCATCTATGTCCTAACAGTCATTTGCTCTATGGAGCAAATGCATGTAACTCAAGAATAACGGACTTAATGTTTTCCCCCTCTAAGTTAGGGATTAACAAGACTGCTATTCCTCACCCTAAGGAGTTCCAGTAGTAAAGAGCTGCAGTGCCAACCCAAAGAAACATGGTTTGAATCCACCAGCTGCTCCTTGTGAGAAAGACAGGCAATCAACTCCCATGAGATTTACTGCCTTTGAAAACCCACTGGAGAGTCATCTATGAGTCGGTCTGACAGCCCACAAGACTCCCCTCCCCAAGCAACACCTTTGTGAAGGTTTAAGCTGTATGCCAGTGGAACCCCTATCTTAAAAAGCTTCCCCTTTGTCACACAAGTACAAATGGCACCACTCCAAGGAAACACAGCCACTGTGGATTCTTCTACCTGGCAGAGTCAAGTAACCAGTCCCCCACCCCTTTGCCCTAAGGCCTTCCTCTGTGCTGAGGGTGCAGCCATTCCCCCTCCTGAACAGAATCCTGCCCTTCTACTGGACAGAGGGCAAAGCACCAGGAATCAGCACTGCACCCCTTCCCCGTGCTCCATTTACTCACCCAAACCTTTTCTGGAAATTTGGTGATGAATTCAAAGCATCTTGGTCTGCAGGAACTCCCAGAGCAGACACTAATAGACTGGGGACACCTGCAGGGCACCTCAGCAGGCTAACCCCACCCAACCTCAAAGGACTCCCAAGAAGGATGGGCTTGGCCCTCCAAAGAGAAATCACGAGTCAAATCCTTCTTCCTCAGGTGGGTAACTTGAAGTCTCTGTTCCTCAAAAGGAATTATTATAATACTGTGCTGGGGCAAGACCTTTTTTGTAGCCTTAATATTCTTCTGGGTGGCATAGCACTGGTCTGTGTGTTGCTGTACAGAGGTAACTCGTGGTTGCTGTGATGCTGAAGCCTGTGACAGTGATGTGCCAATCGTGATAATGGGCACCCATGGTGGACAGTATTGGCTGGAGCTTCCTGACTAAATCAAGTCTGGAAGCAGGAGTGGCATCCACTTCCAAAATGGCTTGCCTCTGGAAACTCTATGTACAAACAGTGCTCAGGCTGTTCGTTCATAGGGTCGCTATGAGTCGTCTATGACTCGACAGCATTAAACAACAACAAAAACAATATAACTATTATAATTTTTACTTTTCCAGGTAGGCACTGTTTTTATGATCCATGCACAGATGACACTGTTTCTCATCTGGAGTCAGAATATTGAGTATTCCTCCAAAATGGCATTGGCTCTAGTGCCAAAAATGACGGGGCTTGTTAACTGCTCTGCAGAACATACTCTTCTATACCTCTTTTCCCCACAAAGGGAGCAAAGGTGTCAGAGATGTACGAATCTCCAGCCACGGACAATGCCAGGGAGAGGCAAGAAAGACACAGCATTGTGCATTGCTGGTATCTCGTTCCTGTCATTGATATTTCTGTGTCTATTTCCAGCCCTGCTCTGCCTTGTATTCTATTCATCAGACACCCCATTTTATTTAACTTTTTAACTCTCCAAACCTACTTAAAGGTTAAAAAAATAAAAATCATTATACAATGCAAATTGTCTCAAACAAAAAAATAAACTAGGTTATAAACGGAACCCCTTTTTGAAGTGGTTGTATCTTGGACTGACCTCATACTGCACACAGGCTCTGAAAGGAGACTTCTGCCACAGTGCTGACATATACTGCATCCTCCATGCTTTCCCTTTGGTTACCAGAGGCTTCTAGGAGGGGGCTAACCACACAGCCTGAACATTCTGGCCAAAACTTCCAGCCAGTGTCTGTCCATCCTTACCAGTGCCCCATGTGGTGCACTTCTGAGAAATAGCCATCGAGGACTAACCAACACGGGACCAACAATACAAGGCAAATGGTTACTTTCAGTGCCATCAGAGGACTGCAGAGGGTCCTGGCATCATCTATAAGTTTCTGGTCATGAGAATGGTTGACATACTTGGCTACTACTAAGCAAAAAGCTGGACCTCTGAGCCCACGCAGTGGCACCCTGGGATATCTGCTTCTAAAACCATCAACCACTGACAAGTCTACAAAACGCTCCTACTTGATTCTCATGGGGTTGTCATGAGCCACAGGCACTCAATGGCAAGTGGTTTGGAGAACTAATCACCTTCTCACCATTAGGGGGACTTGGCAATATTCCCAGCAGCCTAGTGCAGCAACGACATGTATCCTGAGGTTACCCAGCCCATCTTGGGACAGGACCGGCTATATTTAGCTCATCTGAAAATGTCTACATATAGCAAGCCCAGTCTGCTTTCTTGTAGCCTCAATTCTTGGCCCTAAACATTCTGTTCAGACTAGACAGCAAATTTTCAAGTACCTGGGCATTGTAGTCTAACTGGCCTAAATTTTTGGTAAAACTAAAAGCTGAAGTTATCAATGAGGCTAAAATAATTCCGGTTCCATTCTTAGTGTATATTTTATTTCAAAGCTCAGGGCATCTAGTTTCAAAGAGAATGGTGCTAGAGAGCCTTCTAACTGGAGAAATCCTGAGTAACTGTCGACTTTTTTCCATAAGTTCTCCCTCTCCAAAGTTCCTTGGCCCTAAGGAGTCTCTTTCTGTCCAGAGCAAAGAAGAGTTAAGAAAACCAAACACTTTTAGTCTAAAGGTCTAATGAATGAACCTCAACCTCCACAACCTTGAGACCAGAAGATCAAGAGGGTAGCAGCCACCAACACTGACACCTCTGAAAGGAGCAATCCCAGTAGCAGGTCCCTGACAGGGTGAGTGAAAACGTGGAATAAAACAAAATCACAAACAAAAGCAGGCTTACTGGCCCAAGAGCCTGGTACAACACTGAGACCATGGCTCTGTCACTTTGCAAAGCTTGCACTGAGACGACCCCATCACCTTCCAGCCCAACCACTGGGAAGCCTCCTAGGTGACCAAGAGCACCAGGGGCAATGCACATGCCTCAGAGTGATCAAAGGATCAGCCGGCCCAGGAGGCGTAGGGAGAAGGATGACTGGAAGTGGGAAATATGTAGGAGAAATGGGGAGCTTGCTATGGGGAATAACATCAATGCCATGATGCATATCGTATGTGAATTATTGCTTGCAAAACCAAACTGCTCTACAAATCTGTAAACTTCCACTCCAAAGACCCAGAAATCTTGCCTAGCTCTCCTGGATATACTGAAACAAAGCTTCCAGGAGATGCTAAACATCTGCCACTTTCTTTTTATAAATTTTTTTTCATTCATTGTTGCACTTTTTCTCCCCACCCCACAGTGTACTCCTTATTTCAGATTGCTGTCATACATATACTGTCTAATTATATGTTCCTTTGGACAGTTCTTCCCCTCATCAGTGTTCATTATCTTTTCACTCTTTTCCCATTCTCTCCTCAACCTGCTGCCGACCCCTCCTGTCCTATTTTAGAACAGCTGTGTTCTAAAATATCTGTCCTTTTTTGACTCAGATATTTCACTTAGCATAATACCCTCCAGGCTCCCTGACATTGTGCAATGTTTTCTGAGTTCATTGTTTTTCAGTGCTGCAATTTCCCATGGTGTGGCTGCACCACAGCTTTTCTATCCATTCATTGTTGCTGGGACATCTGTCACCTTCCTATTTAGCAAAATGTGCAGGTAGCGGCACCAAGAGAAGCCATGGATGAGTGAGGTTAGAGAGTGTCGCAGCAGGCTAAGTGCTTGATGACAGGCTGAAAGGTTAACAGTTCAAACCCACACAGGGGTGCCTTGGAAGACAGGCCTGGCAATCTGAAAACCCTCTGCACACCTAGGCTCACCACAAGTCACAACCAACTGCAGAGCCTAGCAGCAACCACACAACACAAGAGAAAGTGAATATGCAAATCAAAACCTTAAATGCATAAATCCAGAACTTCCCATGTTGTTGTTCTTAGTGTCGATCGACTCAAGGATGATTGACAGTGACCCACAGAAACTATAAATCACCGCTCAGGAAAACACTAGCAGGTAGCCATGTGTATACAATCACAGGGCAAAGTGGTTTCTGGAAGAGGGAAGACACTGCCCAGCTCAGCCTGGAGACTCTAGAGATCACAGCTCTCTATCTTCTCTCCCGCTTTCCTTTCTCCTCCTTCCACTTTGCAAAGGATACTGACGCGGCAGGGGATGTAGGATGTGCCCTGATTGTGGCCACACTGGAAGGCCAGGGATGCCACTCCAGGGATGGATGCCTGTCCAGCACTGGGGCAGCCTCCTCTTCAGGCTAAGTGCTGACAAGGCAGGAGGGAGGCACTTACTTTCCCTGAGGTAGCTGAGGTGTGACAACAGCACATCTGTGTTGTAGAGAGAGGTGGTGCGGAGGAAGTCCTCTTTGTTCATTTTGCATAGCTCCTTGCCGTCCATGTTCTGGAAGAAGGCCGTGTCGATCTCCATCAGGCCATATTCCTTTATCGCCCACTCCAGCCACTGCCGCACATGCTCCTGTGTCCACAGTGTGGGGTCTACAGAGGACAGGGGCCTGGTTAGCATGGGTGTCCAGGCTTGTGTAGATCCTCTGCCTTGGCAGGGACTTGACTCCTCTGGGCAGCAATCCCCAGAACCTGCCTGGCTCTCCACAACTGGCATGTCCATGTCACTTGGCCCCTGGGAGGTTCAGCCACACTGTCTGCCCACTCAGGATGACTGTTACAGTTTCAAAGGGCATTCAAGTGAATTAAACACAAGGCTGTCACCTTTTACAAAGGCAAACCACTAGTATTTTTTAAAATATTGGTGATTTCTTAAAAGAACTCATTTCTTTAGAGGGACACACACACACATCTGGAAAACCAAACGGCATCAGCCATTAACACAGAACTAATCCCAGTGTCCTCCTTCTGCGCCTTTAAGGATATTTAAATCCCTGAAGATGAGAACTTCTGCCTGACCATTTACCACAGTATGAAGCCAACCCTTCTCCTGGCATCCAATTATTCATTAGTAATAGCCACCTCAAACTTGCTCACCCTACATGAAAATCTCACAGCCCAGGGCAGGGAAGCCTGCAATTAGGCAGCACAGCTGTGGTGGAAATTCAAGGAATCTCAGGATCAGGAGAGTGTGACTGGAGAGAGAGAGAGGCTCAGGAGGAGGGGGACGCTACACAGCATTGTATGTCAGCAGTGCTGAGCTTCCCTGGACCTGCTGCATGCTGTGCTACCACTGATTGAAGCTACCATATCCCTGACATTATCATGAATGAACCTGGGTCTATCAATGAGTGAACACATGAAAAGAAGGAAGAGGGTTTATGGTGTCTCTCACAGTGGCTGGGTTGCCAATGGAAAGCTTCTGCAGAATCACTATCCTTGTCTGGACTCTGCATTTCAACTGTGCTTCAAGCAGCAGAAACCAGGTATCAGGGTGACTCTAACTTTAAGAAGCACCCAGCACTGAAGCAGATGTGGCAAAGTCACTGTGTTTGCTGGGCATGGAGGAGAATTTGGGGTCTAGGCTACTAGCATGCTCGAATGTCAAGTCAAAAATCTAGTACTCTCTATGAAGAACTGTCCACATCTCTGGGCAGCACTGGTGACTTAGTGGTAATGAACTGCACCGCCAACTCAAAGGTATACAGTTCAAATCCAGAACCTGCTTTATGGGAGAAAGATGAGTACTTTCCTCTCATGTGATTTACTGCCTCTGAAAACCCACTGGAGGGTCAGTTCCAACTCGATGGTACAGAACAACAACATTCTGGTACCAATTGTACAGAGAACTATTTTTATTTACCAAGAAAATGCTGTAAAAAGGATTTTATTGCCTATTTTGCGATAAAGGGAGCTCTAGTGACCTAGTGATAAAGGGATTGTGCTGCCAACTCAGAGGCAGGTGGTTTAAATCCGTCAACTTCTCTGTGGGAGAAAGGTGGGCAGTCACTTCCTATGTCATTTACAGCCTCTGACAACCCCCTCAAGGGTCTGCTATGAGTTGGTTCCCACTAGAGAGCAATGAGTGGAGTATTTTAAGAAGGAAATTGGAGTCCTGAAAGGCTCCCTTGTTTTCCCAAAGCCCCAAAGCTAAGATTCTGAGCTGGAAACCAAAGTCTTCACAGGACATGACTTGGTTGTAAGCACCCCAAATCCTGGCTTCTCTCACTTTATCTTAAAACTAGAGCTTCCTTCTAATGTTTATTGTCAAATTGTGCTTGCTTCTCTTTCTCAACTAAATATGTTCCTTTATTTGTTCTTGTTTATACTCTAGAGACACTTGGCCAATAGACTTAGACCTTTGGTAAATGCAAATAATCCTGCAACTACTTCAGAATATGAAAGGAATGCCCTGGGGAGAGTTGGCTTATGTAGTATGTATACTCTCTCCTCTGACCTCTTTCACGTCCCTCAATCCTTCACTTGTAGTATCCAAGGGCTCAAGTTCAATTTTACATTGTATATTTTATTCCTTCCATTATTTTCATCCTTATTTTGGGCCCTATCACAATGTTGCTTCTCTCTTCCTCTCTAAAGCACAATGAATTATATAAATCTTCCATCTGGATCATGTTAGATTCTCGAAATGTGTTTTTGGATGTGTTAGGCCTCATTTCTTCCCATCTGAACATGAAGCAGGTGATTTAAGTATGGTTCTCCTTTATACTTGTCTTTAAAACCCACCATAAATCTCACTTCTGGCTGCAGAAATGTTTTATGGCCTTGATTTGTAGACCTTTCCCTCATGTCCAGGAGGAGGACCTGCAGGAAACCAAAATGTCTGAGGACAGATCTTAGAGAGTTAGCTAGAGGTACAATAATTAAGTAAATCCGTAGCTAGTGAGTGGTGTGGAGGTCCTTTAAAAATTGTTTGGTTTAATTTGAAAGAACGTTATTCTCATGTTTCTGCTATGGTTAAGTTGTCCCATTGAAGACAAGAATTTTTATATTCTTTTGGAACAGACCCCGCACCACCAACCAGTCTGGATCTGGAATGCAGGCCAAGCTTCCTGGAAACTATTCCCTTCTTCTGGCCCCTCCCCAAAGTGAACTACCCACCTAATAGTGGGCTCGGGGTGGGGGAAAAAATCCGTGACCCTTTAACACATCAATCCCCAAGGATGTCAGCCCTATGCTGGTAGTTATTTGACTAACGTAGGAGCATTCAGTACTAAATGGACAAAGGCCTGATGAATTAGGGCTTTCCTTTGGGGAGTATGAAAACACTCCCTCTGACTACTCCTTCAACATGGACCATCATTGTGGGTGGAGGCAGAGGGGCTACTCGGTTGGATCTTATCTATACCAGCTGCTGTCAAGTCAGTCCCTCCTCACAACAGTCTGTCTGTGCCAGAGCATGCTGTGCCTCATAGGCTTGTGAGGGGCTGAGCTGCTGGACATAGATGTTCTGAAGCACCTCTGGATGAACTCAAACCACTGCCTTTTTTTTTTTTGGTTAGCAGCCAAGCTCACTGGCTATTTTTATCACCCAGGGATCCTGGGGATAAACATTACAATCTACTCTCCTGAGGAAGTTGGGAGGGCCAACAATAAATGGTGTAATACTGTGATGCACACAAAGTTTAAACCAAATGAGCTGCAATCAATCCAGTCAGTTTCATGCACAGCAACCTACAGGGTAGAGAGCGCTGCCCCCGAGGGTTTCCTAAGCTGTAAACCTTTACGGGACCACACTGCCCTATCCTTCTCTCACAGAGCAGCTGGTGGGTTTGAACCACTGAACTTTTAGTTAGGCAACTGCTTTAACCATTGTGGGATCAGGTAGATGGTGCTTTGGAGCTAGGAAATCATAAATAGTAGGTATTCTTCCATTTGCTTTGTAAAATTATCTTCCTGTGAAAGAAGAAACTTAAAAATGCTTCATGAGCACTTTTCCCGTCCGATCTAAACCAAACCCACTGCCGTGGAATCCATTCAATTCCCTGCCCTTCAGGCAGAACTGCCCCATTGTGCTTTCAGGGTGATAATCTTTACCATGCAGATGTTCACAGCCTTCTCCTGTGGAGGCACTGGTGAATGGAAATCACTGACTTCTTGCTTAGGGCTTGATTACTGTGCCCCCACTGCTTTTTAAGTCCCGCAGGGCACAGAAAAACCAGCTTGTGTGGCATCTCTCTCCACACCAGGCTTAGTTTGGACAAGGACACATGATGTGCCATTGGTCCTCAGACAGAAGTAGAAGGCAGACTCGGGTAAGCTCAGAGCATGGGGAAGGAGTGGCCCTTTACAAAGTCACGCCTCTGGACTGGCAGACAAATTCCTTTGGATTATGGCAGAGAGCTAAATCTTTGCTTTCAGACATGACTCCATTTGAACTTTTCTAAATGGGCAGGTTTTTGTCTTTTTGGTAAAGCTTTTGGTAAGATTAGTTTGCAAACTTGCCTCACAATTCACTTCATCCAAGATTTGGATGATCTGGTTCCTTTTATCTGGCCCAAGCTCTCCAAGCAGCAGCTTCAAAATCCCTTTTTGACCAAGTGGCTAAGCTTGGCCAAGGCAGTATCCAGCCAGTGGATGGCAGGACTGAACAATTATTTTATTTTCTGTATAAAACAGTCCCAATATCGAGGAAAAAGATGCTATTTTTACATACTGACATAACTCACTAAACACACGCTAAGGTGCTCCATTTGTTAAATACAGTTATTCCTATTGTAAACTGAAAGAGCTGGCTGCAATTCTTGAAAGGTGGCAGCCTGCACACTTCAGAAGTCCGTGCCTAGTGGCCTTCTGTTGCGCTGTCTCCTTACAGAGAGGCACGGCCATGTCTGGCACTCATGGGACTCAGGAGTTTGGAGGCCTCACTTCTGCTCTCTCTGTAGATTAAAGGGCCAGCCTGTTCAGGGGACATCTGCTTGGGTGAGGGTGGAGCTTCATAACCAGCACACCAGGTACGTGATTTGGGGAACATTGGGATGTGTCTGCGAGGCAGTTAAGGAGTAAGGGAGGAAGAGCAATCTTCTCAAGGTTGTGTTTCCCTGAGGACAGTGATTCAGCTAGGGTTTAAACACTCACACCTACAGAGCAGGTCTCCCTTTCCCCTACAGACCCCAAAGAGGGAGGACGTGAGGCAGCCAGGAAGTACCTGCGGGAACAATGACTCTCCGCTCGTTGGTGGTCATGTTGGGAGGAGGGGGGCCATTCTTCTCATCCATGTAGGTGTTGTAGTTCATTGGGTTGGATTCGCCTCCAGCAACAAGCTTGCTGCATTTGCTAACACTGCAGTCCACCGGAGATTCCCTGAAAGTGAGAAGAGACAAAAGTGTGATGGGAAGTCGTTGTGTCCTGCGTGGCCACCCTGCCTGCTCCGGGCAGCCCTCCAGCCGGCCCACTGCAGACCACTGTCAAGCCACTGTCCAGCCCCATCTGGTACAATGAGGATAATGACAATAACGATGTCTCACTGCTACACTCCATGCTGCCACCAGCATTTTCTTCAAATTTCAGCCCAGTCCAATAATTATGGCACTTAAAATTTTTGGCACCTTCTTCCTGGCCCGCTAATGATGCCTGAAGCTTTTACGGTGGTACTGCATCTTCCCGAGTGGATGGCAGCCTCACTGCCAGGCGACCCGCACTACACAGCATTTGCTCTTTGTCCTCAATCAGGGGATGCTTCTCTCCCACCTGTCCCTGTTGCTGCAGCTGCAGTTATTTGCCAGAGGCCCTTCACCTCACGGCCCTTGTGCTTCCCAAGACTGTGCCCCTGCTTTAGCTTCCAACATCTCGTGTATCTCAAAGTGTTCTGTCTTGTAGCTGAACAAATGTTTCTGAATGGATCCTCTACTGCACATATATAACATGAATGCATTTCTCACATGCTGCTCTGTGAGCTTCTCAGTGGCAAAGAAATTGAAGGCTACGTGAGTGGCTGAGGGTCACACAGCTGGTGAGCAGTGGAGCAGCACCTGGGCATTTGGACTTACCCATCTAAATGCCCATGCAAAAAAGCTCGTGGCTGTGTGCAGAGGGAGAGAAGCGAGAATGCACCCTAAGACAGGACTGTAGCTGCTGCAGGCTTGGTGGCCAAGTTCACCTGGGACAGTGTGAATGAGTCACTTGACTCTGACACAATAGCAATCCTGTAAGTGCCACAGTAGAACTGTGCTCCATCAGATATGTCCAGGGAGATTTTAATGAAAGGAGACCACCAGGCTTTACTTCTGGGGCATCTGAATGTGAGATGGGATTAACAGCCAAGAATGTTGATCATTTGTCCCCACATGGACACCCTGTCCCATTAGTACCTGGTCCTCTTGGATTGCTCAGGGCTTCAGCTCAGTACTGGGGACATGTCACCTGCAGAAACACTCACATGTCTAGAGAAGGCAGGAAATTCACTTTCTCCCAGTCCAGAACCACAGCCTTCCCACCATGCCCAGAGCAAAGCATCCTTTCCTATTTTGCCAGCTCCTATTCTGGCAGAAGCAGGACCAAGAGCAGGAGAAGTGGTCCTGGCACCCTGGGACACAGCCACTGGCCCCGGGAGCTCCCAACTAGACCTAAAGGCCAGCAAATGCAGGTAAGGTTTTCATGAAAGCTTTCTGACTCAGCCCCAGAACTTCTCTGGACTTGCATAGCCTGGCTGCTGCCCTGCCACAGCTGAAGGTAGGTCATGCCTTCTGTTTCCTCTGTACATGCAAGGCTGCAGGGAAGCACAGTGACAGCACAGCGACACTGCCAGACATAGCCCCACTCCCAGAGACACTGCAGGACCGAGGCCATGCACGCTCAAGAAAGAAAATGAAATGAATTTGTTTCTTAATCTGAAAAGAAAAAAAATATTGAAGATCACTTATCATAGCTGGGAGATAAATGCTCCACTGAGATATTAGAAGTCAGACGGTAATTTTTTCCTGATGTCTTACAGAGGGAGCAAGGGCTGAAAATGAAAATAAGATGTATAACTTACACATGTTAGAATTTAAGGTTTTACTATTCTCCTACTGTTTTTCCAGGCAGAGAACCAAGAACCAGCCATCAGAGTCCCAGACTGCTGAAGGTTTAATGTCCCCATGGCCGTCAGAGGGGAGGCAGTAGCACATCAGAGCTTTTCACCAGAGTTTGGCTTCTTGACTGCTTCTGTTGAAGGACTTGGCTCGAGATGAAGCAGCCCCAGAGCAGCCCTTGGCCTGGCTCAAAGCAGAGAACAGCCCTCAACTTGCTGGTCCCAGCCAGAGGGCTGGTTGTACGCACACGTGCACGCACACACCCCACACGCACATGCCACATGTACACTACATTACTCACCTGCACACACACTCACATATACATCTATTGCACACAGCACATACACCATGTACACCACATAAATCACTCACACACACACACACACATATGCTCAGACACTCCTTCAGATACACCCACTGCATATACCACAAGCACATATCACTCACATACACACACACACACACACACACACACACACACACACATACACAGGTGTACTCATACAAAGAGCACATTCATATTTCTCCTACATGCACCATGCATGCTGTGCACACCACTCACATACGAACACATGCACACACCCTCTGCACACCTCCCTCACATACACCATGCACACAGCATACATATCACTTCTATGAACACATCAAACCATCTGGCTGCCCTTTCCAGGGTACTAGTCAGTTGTGGAGCAACCGAAGTCAAACAGCGAGTTGGAAGATGAAGTCAACATGCAACCAAGAATGCAACTTTCCAAGTGGTTCACTTGGGGCCCTGGAAGAGGACAGGGTTGCTACAGGAGGGCTCTGGACAGAGGAGTGCTGGCCAGGGTAGTATGCAGGTGATAAAATAAGAGGTGTGCTCACAGGCTTGCCTCTTGAAGAACAAAAGGAGGTGAGTTCCTTTTCTCCTTTGAACTTGCCTTTTCCCCCACACCAGTGGACCTCAAGCGGCTTCTGAGTTAAGCATTGACCTTTTGCAGTGTGGAGGTGAAGGATCAGGCCCTCAGGAACTATCTTTGATGAGTGACTCTACAGATTTGAATAGTGCATGGGATACAATAGGGGCAGGGATGGTCCTTGTCATCAGAAATAGAAAAAGGAGATGAAAGAGAAGTAAAAGCTACCTAATGCATGGCCTGGGACCTGGTGCGGCAGGCACCCTTAGTATGGGTGTGTGAGCCTGTGCTCACAGTTTCCCAGCCTGTAAAGGCATTTCTTTTCTGCTCCAACACCTATGAACACACCTGCTCCCCACCCACTTCCCTGGGGCATCTAGGCCCTGTCCTCTCCGCTAGGATCTCCAGGGGTGGCTCTTAGGAAGAAGTCCTGATCGTTGACCTGCTCACTTCTCAGGCCAGCACTGCTCTGAGCACCCAAGAGAAAAGGAAAGTTGTACCTGTGCTGTGGGGCTGCCCCGACCGCCTCCATCTCCTTGAGCTCAGGGTCTGTGTCTTCACTGCCTCCACCAGAGTGCAAAGGCCTCGCCGCAGCCATTGGGCTGGACAGCTACTGTGGAGGGTGGTACAGGTGAACGGAGCATAAAGGCTGCTCTCTAATGAGGCAGCTGGCGCCTGTAAAGAGGGCTGCTGAAAACGAGGAGGAGGAGGGAGCACGGGCCGAGGGGAAGAGGTCTGTCATTCAGCTTGGCTATACACTGCCTGCTCATTTGTATTGAGACCTGCACTTAGAGCTAGCATGGGGTTGGGGCCCATGGGCAGCTGACTGCATGGGGACCGGTGACAAGAGGGCCTGGCATGCCACAATAGAGCAGGGAGGAGGTGGTGGCTCAGTATTATGAGCATCTTCACCTCAGCATGGCACAATGCAGTGACATGGAGTCAGCAGAGGCAGCACGGGCCTACAGTCCTTCCCCACTGGACAGTGCAATGACATGGGAGTCACAGTAGAAGCAGCAGCCTTTTCCCACTGGAGATTCCCTGCAACCTTTCCCTACTGGACAATGCAATGACATGAGAGTCACAGCAGAGGCAGCAGAGGCCTGCAGCCTTTTCCCATTGGACATCAGTCTTTCCAATCTTTCTGGTTCTGCTTTTTGTGTCAAGTGACTGTGGGTCTAAAAAAAGCTGTTAGTGATTTCCAAAAGTGCCCTGCAAACTAAAGCAATGTGAAATGATGCAAAATCTCAGGTGTCTGAAGGAAAGTAGATTCCAAAGATTCCCTCCCCGCAAGGAGTACAGTGGTAGACTACATACACAACCACCACTCTACTTTCCAAATCAGCACAGGGAGATGGCTTGGATATCACCTGGGCCCACTGACTTACAGCTCAGACTTACTAATAAGAGATGTCCATATAGTCTATAGAGAGCTCTGGTGGCTTAGTGATAAAGTATTACACTATCAACCCAAAAGAACTTGGTTCAAATCCACCAGGTGCTTCATGGGAAGAAAAACAGTCAATCTCCTTCTGTGCAATTCACTGCCTCTGAAAACCCACTGATGGTCAGGAACCACCGGGTTCCTGCTTGATAGTACAACAACAACATGCAACCTGTAAGGAGCTATACTGCTACAACAGATAGCACCGCAAATCCACCAGCAATTCCTCAGGAAAAGGAAGAACACTCCTCCCCCATGACGTGGCTGTCAATCTAGAGCTGGAGGGTCAACTATGACTCAGTTTGGACTCAAAGGCAATGAGTTTGACTTTTGAGATGTCCACAAAAGGAGGTCTGACGGTGTGGTGCCTTACTTGTTGGGCTACTAAATGAAAGGTGGTTCGAATCCACCAGTTGCTCTGAGAGACAAAGGTGGGTAGTCTCCTTTAAAGATGTACTGATTTGAAAGCCTGC
The DNA here is from genome assembly GCF_000299155.1 of Elephantulus edwardii. Lineage (NCBI taxonomy): Eukaryota > Metazoa > Chordata > Mammalia > Macroscelidea > Macroscelididae > Elephantulus > Elephantulus edwardii. Next base: position 1,505,666 of record NW_006400073.1, on the reverse strand, counting down.
TAGAGGGTCACCATTATGAATGGAACACACTTGGCAGCAGCAGATTGGCTTGGTAAAATCACACAACCAATATGCATCACCCAACCCAGGGATGTACACCTGTATGCCTGCACATTGTGCAAGAGGTAAGCCATCTGTGTCACTTTTGGGATTTCTGCAGGGTCTACATATCCATGTGTGTATATGACTTTTCTGTGATGAGAACCTGCACCCCAAAAGAGAGCCATCCCAAAACACATAGTAGAATCTGCCAGCTGCTCTGTGAGAGAAGGATGGGTAATCTCCTCCTGTGCAATTAACTTCCCTGGAAACCCGCTGGAAGGTCCACTGTGGGTCTGTTCCAATTCATCGGTACTCAAGAACAACCACCACCATGAAGAGAATTCTAACTCAGTTAAGAACTGCCCCACAAGTCTTCCAAAGCTGTGATCTTTACCTGAGCAGACTGCCCCATCTCTCCTGTAGAGTGGCTGGGGCTGGTGGGCACCCCTTAAGCACTGTGCCACCCGGGCTTCTTAATTTGGAGGTTTGCTTTGTGGTTGGTTTTTGTTGTTTTTATGTAGTGCAATAAGTTAAAAACAAAGAGAAGCTGGGGGAGAGAGGACACACAATAATGCCACTACCACAGCACAGTGCTATTCCCATTTATATACATGGGAGACACTGATGGCTTTGCCAGAATGCTGAATGTCTTCCACTCAGGTTATGTAGGGCATTTCTCTTACTCTAGCCTTCAGAACATGCAAGAAGGATCCTGAAGTTGGTGGGGCACAAGTCATGGGGTCGGTGAGTCTGCCTTCAGCTTGTGGAGTGGGGACATCTGGGTGTCTAAGACAATAAACCCTGTTGGTTCATCAAGGGTGCCTGGGCCCAGGCCTCACCACCAGGCATTCTAGGTGAGCAAGTTCCTGCACCATTTCCTTTCCACAAATTGATATGCTTTCCTTTACGGATGTTTTCCCCAATCCCCGTGGTTGGGACAGGATGCAGCTGAGAGCTGTTTGTAGACCACAGCTTGGATCAGGTTGCTGAAGTCTACATCCAACACAGAACCTGTGGGCTGTGATATCTCAGGGACACCCGCCCAGACAGATTCAACCACAACAGGAAGGAGGACGGAGAAAGCAGAGCCTCCCGAGCTGGAAAGCCCCTTAATTCACTTAATACTCAGTCCTCTGCTTGACCCTCGGCCTCTGGTCCAAGATTTAGAGCAAGGATAAAAGCAAGGAGAGCATCGCAGTCTCAGACACACAGAAACCATCCTTCCCACCCGAAATGCAAGTGTCTATGGTGTCTGTGTGTGGCAGGAAGAGTTACCAGCCATGCTATCAATGAGCCTGGAGGGAACCATGAGTGGATCACAGAGCAGTCCATAGCGTTCAGTCCAGCCCTGGCCAATCAAACAGAATGTGAGCCATGTATACAAGTCTACGTTTTCTAGCGATCATGTAGAAAAACCTAAAAAATAAAACAACCCCTCAAAACCCAGATGTAATTAATTTTAATAAAATATAAAAAGATATTAACGTATTACTATAGCCATAACATAACCTTTTAACACATTAAACACAATGACTATTTAAAACATTAAATACAATGACTTCTAAATCCAATGTGCATTTAACACATAGAGCACACCTCATTTCTGGCTAGTGACCAGAGACAGATGTTGTGACTGAGCTGGGCAGCTCCACTCTAGCCTGGGAGTCAAGACGGCCTGCGTCGTTCACTCCACTTGGCTTTCTCCTCATCAACTGAAGAGAACAGATCACTGTCATTGCCTCAATTCTGCCTCGTAATGATCTTCAATTGGATTGTTTTGTGTGTTTTTAAAAAATTTTCTTGTATATTGGTTCATAAACAATGAACGAAGTTCATATACATTGTTTTTCACACCTCCACTGGGTTTTTGAGGCTGTAAATTGTAATGGGAAGAGACTGTCCATGGCCCATCTTCATCGTGTGGCACTGCTAGTGGATCTGAACCACAAGAGACACACCTTTTGGCTTGCAGTGCTGTATCAGCAGAGTTCCTCTGTTACAGGTTCAAAGTCAAAGACATCGCTACGGAGTCGTAACAGACCTACAGCAGACCATCCAATAGGTTTTTGGAGGCTGTAAATCCCATGATAGGAGATCACTCACTTTTCTTTGCCTTTGGGTTGACAGCGTACTTCTTTAGCCACTAGGCTGCCAGAGCTGACTCTAGCACAGGTTAGAAGGTATTATGACACCTCATTTGTCTTTGCCTACTATTGAGTCAGCTCCTCTCAAGATGACCTTAAGAAGGTCCATTCAGGGTGATCCATTTGTGTTGGAGGATTGTTCCAAATATTTCTTCCTTCTGAGGTGCCTCTGGGTGTAGCTGAACCTCCCACCTCTGAGTTAGCAGCCACTTAACTATTTTGTACAACTCAGGGACTCCAATAGTGAACAAGTCCCTCCGGAAAGCATCAGGTTACATACAAGACACCTGTTCAGGGGATTTGAACTGATGAGAAAACTCAACAGTACAGCACCTATCTCGTCATCTACTTCCGCACAATGAAATAACAGAGGCTGACACGGCTTACCCCAAGATGACATTCCCCCAGCAATCCTTGCTTCCTGCTGCGTCCCAACCTCTGTTGCACAGAAATACCTTGAGGATGTTTATGAGGCACTGGAGATGGCTGAGTCAGAGTGCTGAGTCAGTGGTTCATCTTCTCTCCTGTTTCCTCACAGGGGAAGAGAACACATCAGTCTTTCTGAACCTATTTCATCACCTGCTGATGGCCCAAGCCATGACAGCAGCTGCTTTGTGCAGCTGGAGCCAGGTAAGTCTCACCTCTGTTTAGCAGGGATTTACAGGGCCCTCTGCCAGCTGGCTGTTGGTGTGATGAGGCCAGGGAGTAGCTGACAAGTTACTTCTAGTTCCTTGGAAGACTCTTTGCCTAAGGTTAATATTCTGACCTGCTTGAAGGTTCTGCACAGGAAAGGGAGCAGTTAGCTTGTGAAGACAGCACACCTAGCACCAACTCCACAGGTTTCTGTCCTTGCTTGCTTGTTAATGACCTGGGTGGCCTTGGACACATGTCCATCTGTGAGCCTCCTTAGCCTGCACTGTTCATTATTCATTCAACCTCTGCTTCTAATTCAAGCTTCTCTCATGTACTGTTAATGAACCAAAACCAAGAACTGTCCACATATTAGTGAGAGGAAGAGACAACAGGTACATTAACCAAACAAGAGCATATGTGGCTGTGACAAGAGCTAAGGAAACCCCAAAAAGGGTGAGGAGTGGTCAAAGCCCACACCCACAGCAACTGATCCAGTCCTGTTCACAGAACCCCAGGGTCAGAGCAGAGCTGCCCTATGGAGATTTCATGAAGGTAATCTTTATGGAAGCAGTGTCCAGTCTCTCTCCTGAGGCAATTTTTGGTGAGGTTGAATCAGCTTTTAAATCAGTTGTTTTGAGTGCCATCCAGTCAGAACCAACCCATAGCTGATCTTTCAGCAGGTTTTCAGAGGCAGCAAATGGCATATGAGTTGACCGTCCATTTTTACCTTGTGGAGCAAGCTGGTGGATTTGAACTATGTGCATTTGGGTTGACAATATATCTCCTTACCACCAGGCCCCAATCCCACTTCAGCCTCAGCTGCATTCCAAGTCCCGGTGGCCTCACCAGGTTTCTGAGGCTGTATATCTTAAGGAAGGAGACTTTCCATCTCTCTCCCTCAGGTAGCTGGTGGATTTAAATCTCTACCTTTCTGGTTACCCACTTAACATGCTATACTCTATACCACCAGGGTTCATTGTAATGGGCTAGTTGTCAAGCACAAAGCATCTGCTGTGACTAAAGCTGCCCTACAGGACAGGGAAGAGTGTCCTCTACGATTTCAAAGGCTCGGAATCTTTACAGAAGCAGATTGCCTTAGCTTTTTCCCAAGGTGGTTTTGAACTTCTGATCTCGTCGTTCAGAGCCTAGCACTTTAGTCACTGTGCCCCCAGGGTTCCCTTAAAGACTGACCAGAATTACAATGACAGACACATAGATCAATGGAATAGAATTGAGAACCCGGAAATCAGCCCATCTGTTTATGGGCAATTGATTTTTGACAAAGAGATGAAATCAGTTAGGTGGGGAAATGACAGTCTTTTTAACAAATGGTGTTGGCAAAATTGGAAAACTATCTGCAGAAGAATTAAACAAGATCCTCACCT
>NW_006400073.1:1418187-1500237 GCF_000299155.1 Elephantulus edwardii | reverse complement strand
AATGAATGAATGGAATTCCAAAATCTCTGTAGATGTTCATTGAAATAAAAAATAAACAAACCAAATTAATAAAAAAAAGACTGGCCAGAATGCTATTTTATATTGGGTGGCCAAATGGCATTTGAACAGAAACCTGAAACAATTGCCAAAATGACTTACAAGATATGTGGAGTAGGTATGTTCCAACTCATCATTATAAGACTCCGAAAACAAGGGAAGAGACTCCAAAGCTAGAGAGTCTGTGTGTCCTGGAGGCTTATTGTGGCTGCCATGAAGAGGGGCAGAGGACACATCAGAGGGACGCTGAGAAGAGTTTTGAGCAGGAGATACGAGTACTGAGTTCTCAAAGAGTTAATTCACCCTGCTGTATGAAGACCTGAGGAAAGTAGGGAGTCAGAAATGCTATCTTGGTGTGGGTCCAGCAGAGCTTAAGAAGTGATCCTTTAGAAAGTCTCATTCATCAATTTTATCGTCTTCATATACAGACTGGGAACAAACATTTGGTAATATCACCTCAGACAAGAGTATTATAACAAAAGTTTATAGACTACTCCTGGGCCTCCACAAGAAAAAAATTGATAACCCAATTATAAAATGGGCAAAAGACATGGAAAGAATTTTCACAGAGGAAGATATTTGAATGGCCAACAGACACATGAAGAAATGCTCCAAATTACTGGCAATAAGATAGATGCAAATCAAAACCACAATGAGGTATCATCTCACTCCTAACAGTGGCAAAGTTTAACAGGGCAGCAAGAAATAGATGTTGGAGAGGATGTGGAGAGACTGGAACTCTTATACATTGTTGGTAGAACTGTAAAGTGGTACACCCACTCTCGAAGGCAGTTTGGTGCTTCCTCAAAAAGCTGAACATAGAAATTCCATATGACTCAGCTATTCCAGTACTTGGAATATACTCTGAGAAAATGAGAAACTGAGGCCCAAATGGAGATTTGTATACCAATGTCCATAGCAGCATTATTCACCATTGCAATAACATGGAAACAGCCCAAATGTCCAACCACAAATGAAAGGATTGAGAAATTATGGTACATTCACACAATGGAATACTATGCAGCATGTAGGAGCAATAACTATGTAAATTATTACCTAACTTGGGAGAGACTGAGAGCATTAAGTTGAAAGAACTAACTCAGTCTCACAAGGACAAATATTGTATAAAACCATTACTGTAGAATGAGTATAAGGATCCAAGAGGGGTGGGAGAGGTTGGAAGCAGAAGGATGAGGATGTGCAGGGAGAGGAGGGATTAATTATGAGACTGCACAATTTGTTGCGGGAGGGGGTGAGGGAAATTGAAAGAATCTGTTCTTGAAAACAATGGATTCTAAGTTTTGTAAATAAAATAGTATAAAATGAAAAAAATACCAAAACACCACAACACGAAGTGGTCCTACTTGGCTACAGCAAACTGGATACCCTCCAGGGGTGTTGGCTCTGGATTTTCAACAAGCACCAGGAGAGCTTCACCATTAGGCCAATCGGCATCACTGCTGAACAAATGGTGGCTGGTACTGGTAGGAACAAGAAGGTGTGAGCAGAGGTGCGAGGGGTAGCATGAAAGGATGGGCAGGTGGGGCAGGGCTGCAGTCCAGATCTCTGTTGGTAACTTTGTCTCATCTAACACCTCAGAGCCAAGGTATCTTTCCATGTAGGAGTGGAGTTACAAGGCCTGGTCACAGGAAAGTGATGGGGCAAAGGGAAGGCTAGCAGGGAGCACGTGTCCAAGGGTCTGGAACACTGGAATGCATAAAATCTGGAAAGCTGAGTACTGGTTGGGTTAGTGTGGCTGCAGCTGGGGAGGGCTTGGTGCTCTCATGACGCTGGGCTGTTTAGAGAAGACTCTTTCCCCCACCTTGGTCAAAAGCTCCACTCTTCTCTCTAGACTGGCTTCTTCTTCTTCTTCTTTTTTATTATTATTACTTGCTGTGTGCTGTAGAATCAGATCTGACTGGCACAGGAGGAGATTGCTCATACTGCGGGCCTTTGGGACTACAGCGCAACTTCTTGCCATTAGGCCACCAGAGCTCCCTTAGACTTGCTTATTTTGTGACCTCATGCACTTACCCAGCTAAAACTTCTCACAGATGGTGATCACTCTGAAATTCCAGCCAGTCACAGATCATGATGGGCCACAGTGCCAAAACTCTCAGACATTTTTATCCGGACTTTGGCCGACTGGTCACAGCAAATCCCAAAGGAAGCCCTGCCTTTTCTGTGACAGCATCCCTTATCCTCACCACCCTGAGCCTGCTCAAGGCACCGGCCTGTCCTTGTTCCTGAAGAGGCTTCAGAGTTGGCTTTGAGTCCCTCACTCCCAGCACAAATCAATATTGATTCACTAAAGTACTGTCAGTGACTTCTTTTCTTTCCACAATTGTTACTCTAGTTCAGAACTGTATTGGGGTTCAGTGGAAAGTTTATCTCACTTTTTAACTCCTCTAGGTACCTGGACATTGTGGAGTTGGAGCGTGCAAGTGGTTTATGCCTGACACAGAATGACACCTTGGCAGAGAGGTCTGGCAATCGAGCTCCATAAAGATCACAGCCAAGGAATCCCTCGGTGGTTCTTTCCTTAACACATGAGGTCGCCAAGGGCTGGAATTAACTCAAGGGCATAGGTTTGGCTTCTCTAGTTTTGCTTAGCTCAGTGTCCTGGCTCCATCTACCTCTCCTCCTTGTGCTCTGCACGTTGTGACTGGTGACTACACATTTGAAGTCACAGCTCTAACAATGTTCAAGATCATATCTATGCTTAAAGTCAATTGGCTCCGTCCGTGCCATTCAAGACCATCTCCTGCTTTTCATCTTTATGTGCCTGCACTGTAGGCTCCTCAGACTACTTAATATTTCATGAATGAGTCTTACGCTTCTCTTCCAAGCCTTGGTGCACAGACAGGCCTGTGCCATGGAACACTCTGTGAGTCCTCACCTCAGCCTCTAATTCCTCTACCTTTCCCTGATATGTCATAGGTAGCACTACCCAGAGAGGCTCTGGTGCGCAGAGAGCTCAGATAGCAGGCCCCAGGTACAGCCCCTATGCGAACCCTGGGCTGCTTTCCTCAGAGGCTTGCTCTTATTTGCCCTTCCTGTGGGCTTCCCTCTCCTGAGACCACTCTCTTCCACTGCTTCCTTTCAAGGTGCACAAAGTCCCTCCTTCTGCACCTCTCTTGAATCTTTTGATCTAGAAACATCCCTCCTTCTGCACCTCTCTTGAATCTTTTGATCTAGAAACATCTTGAACTCCTACTAAGAGATGCACTGATAAACAAAACGTAGTGCACGCGCAGACGATGGAATATTGAACACAAAGAGAATGGAATCCTGATAGTGCTACAGCATGAACCTTGAAAGCATGATGAGCAAAGGTGGTTAGTCACAAAAGGAAAAAAAAAACCAACACACAACAAAACACCACTTATAAGAAGAGACCACAGAAAATAGACTATTATTTATTAAAGGGCATGGAGTTTCCCTTAAAGATGAAGAAAACATCTAGAAATGGACAATGGCAATGGCTGCACAATGTCATGAATTTATGTCACTGAGTTGTACACGTAAAAAAAGTAGTGAAATAGCAGCTGTTTTATTAATATAATGGTTCCACAAATAAATAAATAAATACAGCAATTCTGGTCATCTTTGTTCTTCAAAGATCTGGGAGGAGTATCCTATCTCTAATCTTCTCAGATGGGTACTGACAAACCAGCACTTAATACCACTTAGCTGTTCTATGGTATCTGACCAGAGTCTGAGGTCTCTGAAGACTACATGGGGAGTCATGTGGCCACCCAGTCCTGCTCCAACCACAGCTTCCCTGAATCTGACTTATCAGCACAGATTCCCATTTGCTGCAAATACCCTAAGTTAGAGGAACATGCCCCAGTCCTCCAGCCCCTGTGCAGAGGCTAACTGTCTGCCCCACACAGCTCAGCACTGGGCTTACCTGGAGCCATTCATGTGGTCGTACTCCCTCTTGACGTTGACCCGTACTGGCTGGTTAATCCACTCTTGCTGCGGCGGAAGGGGGTTGATTTTGTGAGGCTGACCATAGTCGGGGTTCCCTGAGGCGGTCATGTCGGCCTTAGGGAGGTGGGTTGCTGCTCCGTAAGTGGAGTCGAAGAGGGACTGGTCGTCACTCACCACCGACAGAGCCTCCTGCAGGCCAGGGGAGAAGAGAATACCAGGGTCACTCTTCAGTCAACTGAGAGGGCAGGGTGAGCCTAGCTGTGAAGTTTGCTGGTTGACTCCATCCCCGGGATCTCATTCTCATACATAATTGATGGGGTTTCCTGGTGGTCAAGAGTGGAGGGAGGCAGTCTGGATTGTAGAGAGGAAATGAACTCCTATACAAAAGAGGGAGTTTGTTTATTGCGTCTGTAGCCCTTGGTCCCAAGAAAGATGGGGAGAGGGTAGGAGCTGTGGTCACAAAGTGCGGATGTGCAGTCAGCATGCTACTGCAGGGGAAACAGGAGCAAGCATGCAATTTATGGAAGGTCCCTGGGTGGTGTACATGGTTCAAATTTGCCTACTAACCTAAGAGGGAAGACTAGTGCCTTAGTCCACAGGGTGCTGCACTATTAACCAAAGGCCAAGCAGTGATGCAGACCCACCAGGAGCTCCAAGGGAGAAAGACAGGCATTCTCCTCCCATGTGTTTTACAGCTTTAGAAACCCCACAGAGGGTCAACCTCAGGTCAGCCCTGACTTGGTGGCAATGAGACTGACCCAAAGTGGACGGCTCAAACCACCCGGAGCATGGTAGGAGAAAATCTCCAAGATCTGCTTCTGAAAAAGAAAATGCTGAGGAGCGGTTAGAGTTGAGTTGGAACTGACTTGAGAAGAGTGGAGCTCATGCTGGTCCTGGTCATGTTTCAGTTTCCTTATCTCTAAGCAGGAGTAAAAACAACCTTCTCAGAGAGATGACAAGTGGATTAATGAGATGATGTAGCGGCTGGATATAAGAAACTTTCCACAGTTTGCTCAGACTTGCCCAGATGGCTGGAACTGCCTCTCAGTTCTACTCCTGCCGTGGATAAAGAGGCTGTCTGCCACCTTACAAATTAGGGCACTTGGACAGGTTTTCTTGCCTGATCCATTGAGATGACAGCATCCTTGATTTTGATGTGTGGAAGGGATAATTCAGAACCTCAGTTCTGTGGGAGGTTGGAATAAAAGGATGGCTCTCTGAAGGGGGACAGCTGCTCCATCCATTCTCCTACCAGCTCACCTGATACAGTTTGGGTCTTGGAGATCACAGACTGAGAAGAACAGTCTTCAACTTTCCAGAGATCTCCTCTCAATCAGAATTTGATAGTAATATTCTCCCATTAAACAAATCACATTAAATCTTAAGAATTGTAGGTCTTGATCTGGAGTGAAGCTCTCAGTACAGTCCATGCAAACCAAAATCACTGATTCATGGTGACCTCAGGGGCCCAACTGTGCTCCACAGGACTTATAATGGCAAACTTTCAAAGCAGATCACGATGGCTATCTATGGGTGGATTCAAACTTCCAACCTTTTAGTTCACTGTCAAGCATGTTAACTTCATCATGCAGTGACTCCATTCAGGGCACTCAATGCCATTGGGTAAGAACTAATTCTATAGCTAGTTGGATCCTCCATTGGGCTATCCCTCAGACTGCTAGTAGATTTAAACCCCGGAAAGGTTGAGTTAGCTGAGTAATTTAAACCAAGCCATGAGAGGTCCCCTAGGGACTCCATAGTCCATCTAATTACATCAAATTAAGTTTACCACTTTTCAGAAGAAGATGAAAGTATTACTATTATTCATTCTCTATCATTTCACAGTGATGTGCCAATTGTGGTAATGGGCACCCATGGTGGACAGTGTTGGCTGGAGCTTCCCGACTAAATCAAGCCTGGAAGCAAGAGCGGCATCCACTTCCAAAATGGCTTGCCTCCGGAAACTTTATGTACAAACAGTGCTCAGGCTGTTTGTCCATAGGGTCGCTATGAGTCGTCTACGACTCGACAGCATTAAACAACAACAACAACATCATTTCACAGGTTTATTATGAACATTAAATTAAGATACATGAAAGACGCTCAGAACCATTCTACCACCTAGTAAAGAATACTCAATACAAGTTAGCTATGACAATAGTTAGCTTTAAAGTATTCTCTTCAGTTACATCTCCTCTCCTGCAGTGTACAACCTCTGAAAATCTGCAGAGGGTTCAGCAATGCATGAGTCAGTTCTGACTTGATGACACACAACAACACCGTCACACTTATTTAAATAAGAATAATTGAACTCAACAAATTCACTGCCATCAAGCTGGAACTGACTGACAGGTTTCTGTAGGCTGTACGTCATGCTAAATCAGACTGCTCACCTTTCTTCTGAGGAGCCACTAGGGGATTCACACCCCCAGAGTGCCACTTTTGGGTTAGCAGTGTGACTTCCTACAGACTCTGCCACAGAAGGGAGTCCTGGTAGCCTCGTGATAAGGAGCTGCACTGCAATCCCAAAGGCACACAGTTTAAATCCACCAGCTTCTCCTCTTATGTGATTTACTGCATCTGAAAATCCACTGGAGGGTTTGCTGTGTGTCGGTTCCAACTCAATAACAAATAACAATGTGCTGCAAGAGCCTCCTAAATGAATGAACAGCACCAGTGAAAACCTTTGATTTGTCTATGTCCCTTGTAAAATTAATATTCTTGCCTGAATGTCCCTCCATACACTTGTAACACACTCTAGTCAGTCCCACAACCACTGATCCCTCTCCCCAGCCATTCTCAGCCTCAGCAGACAAGTATGCCAGATTTCTAAGAGGAAGGCTTTTCTCCAGCTGCTTTCAGCTGGAATCAAGGAGGAAGCTCTAGAACATGCCCCAGGAAGTCGGCTCTTGCATCAATGGACTCTGGAGTGTAGACAGCAAATTAAGAACTGATCCTCCCTCCACCATGATCTGGAAAATCTCACATACTCAAACAGGAGAATGTTCCTAGATATGAACCTGCAATGTACCAGGATCCTTCTCATTCCCCTCCCACCCCTCCAATCTTGTAAAGTTCAAAAAGAAGCTGGGCTTCTCTGAACCACTTTGGGTTCAGGTCTGGCTCCATGTTCCAGTCAAGTACTGAACTCTCTCCAATACATAAAGTTACAAGTGTGAAGATCTTCCTGAGATGATGTAATTCCTCAAAATCTACACCAAGAGCACAGACAGACTGAATTCTGTGCTCCCAAAGTATGTGCTATAAATAACACTTCTTTGCTTGTGGTTATAATCCCATCTGTGAATGGATTGTCTTTGTTATGTTTATGAGTGTGAATTAGCATAAGGTTTATCTTGAATTCTTTTCTTTTGAGATGTGAAAGAGATTTAAGCAAGCAGCCAAGCAGATACAGATACCATGAAGGTCTCCAGAGAAGCAGCAAACAGAAACTGAAGCAGCAAGAACCTCCCTCCCAGCAGAGCATCCAGAGAGCTGGCACTCTTAGTTCAGATCTCTAGTCTCCCAAACTGTGAGCCAACCAATTCCTGCTCATTACGTTCATCCACTTGTGCTATTTCAGTTATAGCAGCACTAGCTAATTCAAACAGGGCACAAGGGCACACTGCCACCTACATCTATCACTGCCCTTTTGGTGATAAAGATGAAAAACTCTTTTCAGGTAAGCTTCAGGGAAGAGACTACATCTTAAGTACTCAGATATAATCTCCAGCACTAGAGAGTAAGTCTTCGTTTATCATATTTGAAACTTGATGTTTCTGCTTAAAAAACAAAACAAAACAAAACAAAAAACTTACACCTTGTGTCCTGTAGGTTAGAGTTGAAGAATGGTCTGGGGAAAGAGAAAGCCATCAAGACAAAGCAGGACCACCAAGTCCAAAGGAAGGAGCAGGTGGCAAAACCATGGTTCCCAAGCAAGAATCACAACCCTAGACAGCCCAAATGTCCAACCACAAACAAATGGATTGAGAAATTATGGTACATTCACACAATGGAATACTACATAGCACACAGGAGCAATGATTTTTTAAATTATTACCTAACTTGAGAGGAACTGGAGAGCATTATGCTGAGTGAACTCGGTCCCACAAGAACAAATACTATATAAAACCGTTACTGTAGAACGAGTATATGGATCCAAGCGTGGGGGGCGGGGGGTGGAGGTTGGAAGCAGAGGGATGAGGATGGCCTGGGGCAGAGTTATACAATTTGATGGGTGGGGGTTGAGGGAAATTGGAAGAACCTGTTTTCTATATCAATGTATTCAAATTCTGTAAATGAATTAGTATTTTAAAAGAAAACCAAGCAAAAATCGATGATTCCCAGCAAAGAACTGCTGCAGTAAATGGGCAACACAAGGCAGGGTTCAGTCTTAAGGAAACAGATGGTACAAAGTGAAAGAAAACTCAGAGTGTAAGGACTGGAAAGGGTATTAAGCTGATTAGACTGAGCATAGAATAAAACTTTCTTTTGTTAGTATACAATAGAAAAAAAAACCCTCACATTAATTGTTATTGTTGTTATGTGCTGTCAAGTCACCTGCGACTCATAGCTACCCATGTACAACAGCCCTAACCCCTGCTCTATCCTGTGCCAATCTTACTGTCTCTTCTGACACACTTACCCCCATTACACCCGTCACTGAATCAATCATCTTCTCAAAGTCTTTCTCTCTTGCACTTTCACTCCACCTGTCCAAAGTTTGTCAGATGAAGCTTCAGAAACCTTGCCTCCAAGGAGCAGCCTGGTCTTACCCTCTCTAGGATAAATTTGTTTGTGCTCCTGGCAGTCCATAGTATATTCAACACTCTTCTCCATCACCACAGCACAAAGGCATCAATTATCTTTCTATAATCCTTAGTCACTGTCCAGCTTTCTGATTCATAGCAAGTAACTGCAAAGACTATGGCCTGGATCAGGCATACTTTAGTATCCAGACTGATGTCCTTGGTCTTCAGTACTTTGGAAAGGTCTCTGACAGTAGACTTTCCTAATGCAATTAATTAGCAACATCAAAATAGGCAAGTACACTGACTTCCTTCAGACCCCTCAAACCTTCACCTCTGTATCAAGGGTTCCAGCTAGAAGCTGAGAACTTTTACTTTTAGACTCTTTATTCATTAACAACAGACTTGCACACTCTTCCCACATTGAGTCCAACCAGTCAGATGTAACACTTTGAGCATTGTAAATGCTGCAGTCACCATCATCCCACCATTCAAGCTGGCATCACTGACCTGATTCCAGTAACAACTACACTCGTTTCAGAGCAGAATTCTCTTCATGTAGCTTTCAGTGACTGATTTATATCTTTCTAGGAAGTGGTCTTTCAATCATTTGCTATGCTTGGAGTTCTGGACAATGAATAAGAATGACAAAAAAAGAACAGATGTCTCTGAGCTGTGGTGTTGGAGAAGAATATTAAATAGACAATGGATGGCCAAAAGAACAAACAGAAAGACCTTGGAAATTGTGCACATAGAGTGCTCCTTAGAGGCAAAAACAATAAAGTTTCATCTCACATGCTTTGGACATATTGGTATGTGAGGCTATTTCTTGAAGAGAGACATCATGCTTGGAAAGATGGAGGGACAGTTATAGAGAAGAAGACCCCTAACCAGGTGGATTGACACTGACTGCTGCAATGGGCTCCAGCGTGTGAGAGATGATGAGGATGATGGCACAGGCAGGATAGGGTTCAGATCTGCTGTTAATAGAGTCACTTTGGGCAATACTTGAATCATACTTGAATCAATGGCACCTCACAACACTGGGCAGAATTTTATTCTAAACATTTTCCTTGGATGATTTGCAGAAGCAGGTTTGCTGGTCTTTCTTCCTAGTTTGTCTGAAGTTCCAGTGCAGCCTCACGGGCACCTGAAATACAGGTGGCATAGCTTGCAGCATCACAGCAACATACGAGGTACCAGTGAGACAAGCTGACAGCAGTGCACAGCAAAGAATCAGTAGTTGGCAAGACTGAGGAGGGAGAGAAGTAAGGGAAGGCTGAGAGTGCCTGGCTTGCTGGACTGAACGTGACACCTCAGAAAGTATAGAAAACGGGGACGGGGAGGAAGTAAGGATTGAGTGATGTGGAGAGATGGGGCCTCAGACAAGCTGATCTGGGTCCCGCATGGAAAGATATATCTGAGTGGAAGAATATTCTTCTTCCCCCACAAGAACTCGGCACCCGGTCCCGTGACAAAGTCACCACGTTTCTGTGATGGAGAGTGGCATTAGGGAACCTTCTCTAAATTGCTTTGTGAACAGCCAACATAGTTGAGGAAAGGCAAGGGGAGAGCTGGAGGTCAGCAGGGAGAACAGCTCAGGATAGCTCTTGTGAGAAATGGGTGTGAGGGCACTCACAACACTGCTGGGACTGGCATGCGTACAGACATGGACCAGGCACTACACCCATTTTTCAGGTGGTAAGATACTAAGCTGACAGTCAACTACCATTCAACAACTATTATGGTTCATCGAAAACTTGTAGTTGTTACTATTTTATGCATGTTTTATAAAAACCTTTACTGATGCTGACAGGCATGAGCACTTGACTGATGTTCAAGGACTTTCTAATGAAGAATGGATGAATATTTAATTTTGGAGTGACAGAATGCATATAGAAAATTATCCACATAACAGTAAAGGGATATTGCCAGAGTGACTAAGTTCCCCTAATGTTTAGGATGCCCTGGCCCGTCTTGTTGTCCCAGAACTTGGGGCCACTGTCCTTTTGATCAGCAGAGGACTAGTTATTCTCTAGAAGGCTGATGGTAACCCCAAGCACAGTGGTGTGATGTGCTGTCTAATTTCCAGCCACGATCCACTGACCATTGCCTTCCATTGGCTGATTTTCAGAAACAGATCTCAATCTCTGGGTTTTTCTTCCTCGTTTGCCTTACTCTGGAAGCTCTGCTGAGGTGCGCTGGCTGGGAACTGAACCCAGGTCTCACTGTGGAAGGAGATGAGGGAGTTCAGACCACGCTGTACGTACACTGATTTCAAAGTGACAAAGACTGGAAGCAGGAGGCCTTGGCCAACCCTACAGAATGCTCAGATCTGGGGTTTCCCCTACCCCAACAGTTGTCACTCTGAAAGTAACCTCAGGTTGGCTTAGTGCTCGAATTCTGAGAAGTATCGTCCTGTTTTGAGAGTGCCGGAAAGGGCAGGCCGCAGAGTAAGATCCTGACATCAAGCAGGTATATTTCCAAGCACGCTGTCTCAACTCTACTTTTTAACAAGAGCACTCAGGCGGGGCACTGTCTAGGGTGGCCGCTAAGATGGCCCAACTTTGCAGACATGCTGACCTCCAGACCAACAGCAGGTGTAATGTGGCACACTTGTTGAGAGGTGTAGGTTTGGCCTTGAGATGGACTGGTGGCCCATCTTACCCTGCAACCCCATTTGGGTAAGGTAGCTTTAAAGTTATCACTCATAATACATCCTGTGTAATCATTATAAAAAATAGTACATAGAAGCCACACACAATTATCAGTGCACTTGTTATGTGCAAAACACTATTTCCTTAGCTTGAATTGTTTTCATAAGAAAAGCCAAACCTTCTGGTACACCATTAGTTTCACCTAACAGTGACTCTGTGCTTAGAGAATGAAACTGCTCCATGGAGTGCCCTCTGCTGCAATCTGCACAGAACTAGTGGGCAAGGAGCTGTGCTGGTCAACCCAAAGACAAGTGGTTCGAATCCACTTGCTTTGAGGGAGAAAGATGAGCAATCTCCTCCCATGCGATTTCCAGCCTCTGAAAATGCACTGCACAGTCAGTTGTGAAACTCACTCCACAGTTCAGGCTCGGTAGAGTGAGCTGAATGGAATCGTCACAGAAACAGATCACTAGGCCTTCACTTTTAGATGTGTAGCTGAGTGTGGAACTGTTTGCCCCAGCCAGGGACTTAGCTTTTTTTCCCCCCCTTAAAGTCCTCTTAACCACTCTGTCTCTTGAAATGACTAAATGAGTACTCTGAGATGTTAAAACATTTGTTCATGTTGTTCTGCCATGAGATCTGAAGTCCTAATACAGATGGACTTTGAAAGAAGTCATTCCTTAATGGGGGGTGGGGTGAGGAGCGGGTGGAGGCAGGGAGGAAAACGTGCAACAATGAATGAATGGAAATCAAACATTTTTATAAACTTACAATAAAATTTCAGTTAAAAAAAGAAAAGAAAGAAGTCAGTCCTCAAAAGACAAACACATTATTCAGTCAAACAGGTAGCAGTCAGCACTTACCAGTGGTTGCTGGAGGTGAGGAGGAAAAAGAAGAAGGGGAATTATTATATAGTGTGAACAGGGTTTATGTTAATATTGGTGGAATAATTTGGGTTAAGAGGATAATAATTAAGGTTGTATAACACAAAGAATGTAAACAATGTCATTGGATAATACATGTAAAAACTATTGAACTAGCAAAGGTTTTGTTATATATATTTTTACCACAATTTTTTAAAAAATTCCACCCATAGCTATCACCTTAAAAAAAAAAGTGAAACCAAACTTGGGGAGGCACCAAGCAACTCAGGACCCAAGGAATCCAGCACTGAATTCAGCCCTCTACCTGGCACTCACTCCACGTTCCCAAGCGCCCTCCGAGGGTAACCCTTGTATTCATAGATAATCTGGCACTGAATTCACCTGGCATTCGTTCTGCCTTCCCAAGTACCCTCAGAGAGTAACCTGTGTGTTCACTGCAGCTTAAGAGTCAGAGTGTATTGTGTCCAACCTTAGCTCAATCGTGGCAAGATAGATCCCCAACACAAGTCATTAACGTTTGGTGAACTCTATTACTGTATTGGTAAAAATAATAAAACAGTATTTTACCTGGAAAGCTTTTGAAATGAAGATAAAATAAGAGCATGTAAGCAGAGTATTAAAATCAGTTCTTGGGATAGAATAAATGCATCCCATTTGCTACAAAGTCTTATTAAATGAAGCTAAATATGGAAAAATGGCATGAAAATTGTTGGCATATAATGCTTATATTCTCCCCTGTATTGCTTACTTAAAAGATCAGTTACCCAGGGCTTAAAAGTTGTAGGTATGGTGACAATAGTTAGATTATTAATCATTATTCTACAGGCTTCCCTAGAAAGAGGCAACATCACTGGTTTGCGCTTCTGTTCTTCCTTCTCACGCTATGGACATTATTCCACCACAGCCTTCAGTGCTCCCCATCCTCTGGCTTCCAAGTATGCTCTCTCAGAGGCATAGACAAGGCACTACTATGTATCCATCCAACATGCAAATGGGGAGAGGTAGCAATGCTTTTAAATAGAGTAGCAAATTAAACAGCAAATAATCTAAATAGAGTAGAGAGAACAGTAGCAAGAATTATAGACTTGGTGGCAGACATGATACTGGAAATGATTAACATCCCCCCAAACAACAAACTCCTATTATCTCACCAATCACAATGTCATGAGTCACAGAGTGGAAGTGCTTCACAGGATTTTATTGGCTATAATCTTCCTACGTTTCTGTTCATCCACAGAGCCAGTTGGTAGGCTCAAACCAACAACCCTAATGTTAGTAGCTGAGTACTGCTATTCATAACTGATTACTCATTACACATTAAAAGAATGGCATGTGCATGTTCATGAGCTCACTAATATAAAAGTTTCACTCACTTTATTTATTTCAATTCTCACTTACTGTTTTTGAGTTGGAACTGACTCATAGCTGACCCCTCAGTGAGTTTTCAGAGGCTATAAATTGCATAAAGAGGAAATTAGCCATCTATCTCCCAAGATGCAGCTGTTGGATTCTGGGTTGGCAGCACAACTCCCTATCTGCTGGGCCACCAGTTTCAGTTAGAAGATACTGCACTGGGCAAATTTTTGTCAAGGACCTCTTCAAAATACTGCCTGACCCAAGTAATGATCTTTTCAATCACCTTGTATCTATGTGAAACTTGGGACAGTGAATGAAGAAGACCATAAAAGAAGTGATGCTTTGAAAAATGTAATGGACTGCCAAAAGAACAAACAAATTTGTCTTAGATGAAGTGCAGCCAGAGGGTTCTTTGGAGATGAGTATCGCAAGACTTCATCTCACAAACTTTGATCAGGAGTGGCCAGTCCTTAGAGAAAGATGTCATGCTTGGGAGAGAAGAGGAGGCCTTCAATGAAATTCCCTGACACAATGAATGAAACAATGGATTGAAGTGCAGGAGAGATTGTGAGGATGGTGAGGGTGATGGCTAGGTCACAATGAGTCAGAGCAGGCTTGGTGGTACCTAATAACAGTCCTAGAACACTGACTTGTGCCCACGGAAAACCTATATATATAGGCCAAGAAGCTGTTTTCTAAACAGAACAAGGGAATGTTGTATGGCTTAAATTCAGGAAATCTATGCCTAAGTGTTATATCTTTTCTCCATAACTATGGAATCTGTACAATGAACAAATCATTTGAGAAGTTGGACTATATGAAGAAGAATGTAGCATCATTACTGGAGGAAGACTCATCAACAATCTGCATTATACAGATGACACAACCTTGTTTACAGTAAGTGAAAAACATTTGAACCACTTAACTGAAGACTATCAAAGACCACAGTCTTAAGGGAGCTCTCACCTAGTGGTAAAAAGCTGTGCTGCAATCCTGACAGTACATGGTTCGAATCCACCTGATGCTATGCTGGAGAAGGAGGGGCAATCTTCTCCTGTGCCAGTCAGATCTGATTTGATGGTACACAACACGGGGAAAAAAAGGAAGAGGGGGAAAGAAGACCACAGTCTTCAGTATGGATTATATCTCAACACCAAGAAAACAAAAGCAACA
Organism: Elephantulus edwardii; assembly: GCF_000299155.1. Classification (NCBI taxonomy): domain Eukaryota; kingdom Metazoa; phylum Chordata; class Mammalia; order Macroscelidea; family Macroscelididae; genus Elephantulus; species Elephantulus edwardii. The sequence continues at coordinate 1,485,426 of NW_006400073.1, read as the reverse complement.
TCATTATGACTGACAGACAAAAGACTGAAGTTGTCAAGGATTTAATTTCACTTGGGTCTACAAACAACACCTAAACAGCAGCAGCCAAGAACTCAAAAGACATAATGCACTGGGAAAATGTGCTGTCAAGCAGCTCTCCAAAGAGCCATAGAACAATGATGCCCGTTTAAAGATTAAAGTATGCCTGATTTAAGCGTAAGGTCTTTGAAATCTCCTGCTATGCATCAGAAAGCTAGACAATGAAAAGGATGACAGAAGAACAATCAATGCCTTTGAATTATGGTGTTCTAGAATAGAATGTTGACTGCCAAAAGAACAAACAGGTATGTCTTGGGGGAAGTGCAACAACGTTGCAGAGACAAGGACAGTAAAACTTCATCTCACATTCTTTAGGTATGTTGTCAGAAGAGGCCAGCCAGTCATTGGAAAAAGATACCCTGTGGAGGATCAGAAAGAGAGGAAGACCCCAACAAACTGGACCAACGGAATGATTACAACAACAGGCCTGAACATAACAGAGATCGTGAGGATTGCACAGGATACAGCAAAGTTCTGATACATTACTCAGAGAGTCATTAGGAATCATAGTCAATTTGAAGGCACCCAACAACAACACTTCCAAATTACTTTTCATTTATATTAAGTTAAATGTTATGTTCCAAGTACATGTCAGTTGAGTGAAGGAGGATGTGGTCAGATTACTGCTCTCTGATGGACTGACTGATATTAATGATGAACAAGGAGCTCAGTGAAAGCAGAGACTGACATGCTTCTAGAGTGGAAGGGAAAGGTTGAAAAAGGGGCCCTGAGGGTGTTCTCACTCCATCGAGAAACACATAAAAGAAGAAAGATGCAAGTATGTCCTCTGTTCTAGAAGATACACTGTGCTGAATAAAGGTTGCTGTTAAGTTTCATCAAATCGTAGGTGACTCATAGCAATCTTATGAACAAAAGACCTGGACACCTGTATAACTTTCATCCTTTCTCCAGGTTCACAGGGTTTCCAAAGGCAAGCTATTAGGGAAGTGAATGCCACTCCTGGATAAAGGTAGGGGAGGAAATCTTCCAGTTGTAGTCATGGCGGACAGATCCTGCCCTGCATCTGCCCTTACAATTAGGCTGCGTTTCCATGTCTAACTTTGGGAATGATCCAAGAAGCACTGGTCTCACATTGTGTCCTCCCCCTCCATTCTTTTTGCCCTGAACATGTAAAGAAAGAACTTATCATCTTGAGCTTTTCTACAGGACAGTCCAAAAGCAACCAGACCAAGTTCTTAGCTGCTGTCCTGATCAGTGGGTCCACAAAACCATGACCAGACCAGGTTACTAGAAGTGAATATTACCCCGTTACTACATGAAGCATACTTTTTGTCACAGTCTTTTCACAACACAGATCCCTTTCTCTTTCCAGTCATACACATACACAATAAAGCTAACCAAGATTCTAGGAGGAAATCCCTGTCTTGTTCATGTCTGGAAACCAGCAGACTCAGCAACAATGAAGTGCCCAGCTTAGAGAGAGGGTGTTACCCCCCAACCACACCTGCAGAACCCAAGAAGGGAGCGGCAGCTGATAGTCACTGTAAGCCTCTCTCTCTCCTTCCTCACTAGCTACTGACCTTTGGCCAATTCCTGCCTGTTATTTTCTTCTTACAGGTGGCAAGCAGAAAAAGAGAAGAGGTGGTAAGTTGCAACAAAAACTGGATAGAAAGAAGGTAAGAAAATACCAGTCAGTCACTAAGTATTAACTCAAAGCCTTCTGTGCAAAAAGATTAAGTGCCTTGTGTGACCCAGGTCCACAACCGGCAGACTGTAATACCCCAAAATGATTGTTGTAGTATTTCCTCCCTTCGTCATTCTCCATCTATGGCCAGAATCCACCTCCTTCCTCCTTGAGCCCTGATGAGACTTTATGATTGCCTCAATGAAGGTAGCAGATGGAGCCTCGCAAGACCTCCAAGGCTAGATACTAACCGCCTCTTGGTTTCTTGCCTGACTAGTCCCACCCAGTTCTTGTCCTGTACAGGACCTCTAGCCCTTGGAAGCCAGCCACCATGCTGTGAGGAAGCGCTAAGCATCCCAAACAGACTCCACAGAAAGACATGGATGGTGAGGAGCTGATGTGAAGCCAGCATGTTTGTGCGTATTTGTGTCTGTGACACACATGCAGACAAGCTGTATCTAACACTGGCAGCATAAAACAGTGAGAATGCAGCATGACACTCACTCAGTCATGCCATGGGTAAGGCATTCATTGGTGATCAAACTGGGCACACCAAACACTTATACGGTTTTGGAAAAGTGAAAGCCATCAGCATCACTTATAGAAAACAAACAGTAAATGATAAAAGAGATTCCTAAAGAGGGGACCGTTCTCCAAGTTACTCAAGCTCACTCATAAGTGGTTGCAAAGGAAAACGATGGGGAATCTCCTCCTGTGTGATTGAAAGCCTGGGACATCTGGTGGAAGGTCAGCTATGAGTCAGTTCCAACTTGAGGGCAATGACTGAAAGAGATCCGTATGTTTCTGGGTAGACATGTTGTGGGTCAGGGAAGGTGCTATGTTCACATCACTGTGGTCTTCAGCTATCACCAAGCTGCTTAGGAAGTCTGCATGGTTCCTGAGTCTTCTGTTCATCTCTCCCCCCAATTCCTTGATCCAAAGAACACACTCCACTCTAGATTCCTCTTCTTGATGGAACTACATCCCCAAGAACCTCTATAGTATTGGACTTTGTATAAGGGTCATGAAATAACCGAGCCCCTCAATGCAGCTATCAATTAATCATTTCATAGAAGTTATAATACCACAACTATATGCAGAGAATACCAGAAAGTTGCTTATGAGTGTGTTATTGATTATGAGAAGGTATTCCACGGCATGTTATGGATAACATTGTTAAGGACAGAAACTCCAGAAAACTTAATTGTGTTCATGTATGTAAACCAAGAAGTAATGGTTCAAACAGAACAAGGAAATAACACTTGGCCTTTTCTCCACCATATTTATTCAACCTGTATGCTGAACTATTCAAGCTATATTATAGAAAGAATGTGGCATCAGGGGTAGAGGCAGACTCACTAACAGCCAATGAAATGCTGTTGACACAACCCTGTTTGATGAAAAGTGGGATAACCTGATCCAAGTCATAGTCTTTCCAATGGCATAATATTAATGGGGGAAAATGTGACAATTAATAATGAAGAACAAAGAAGAAACAAGGTCTCTGAATTAGGGTGTTGTTTAAGAATATTAACTATAGCATGGACTTCTAAGAAATTAACAAATATGTCCTGGAAGAAGAATAGCCAGAATTTTTCTTAGGAGCAAGAATGGTGAGACTTTGTCCCACATACTCTGGACATATTATCAGGAAGGACCAGTCCCGGCTGAAGAACATCACGCTTTGTAGAGGTCAGTTAAAGAGAAGACTCTCAACAAGATGGGCTGACACAGGGACTGCAACACAGGGTGGAACATAGCAGTGATTGTGAGAGTGGCACAGGCCTGGAAAATGTTGTATTGAATTATCCCAGACAGACAAAACAACACACACACACATACACACACACACACACACACACACACACACACACACACACTTTTCAATTAAAAGGAATAAACAGCAGTTGTATTATTTCAAAACTCTAAGTCTCCATAAAACTTTTACAATAGTTGTCCTATTTCACTAAACTCATACTAGTGAAAGGGAACTGGGGCTAAAAGGTTCAGTCCTGGCCACAGGTCTCTCAATTAGTTTGTTGCCAAGCTGGCAGCCCAAATGCAAAATGCACATTCTTCTCCCACAGTGTTTTTTGTTTACCAGCACTAATCCTAGGCCATGGCCAAATATGTTATGGAGGTGATTTCTAAAGTAGTCTTTATGGACAGCACTCCTGACCCTTTCATCACTTAAATCTTCATGTGGTGGTGACTTCTGTAGTGCATGATCCAGGGAAGTTAGCTAGCAGAACTCCTGGAAGATGGAATAAAATCCTTTGCAGATGCAAGTACTTTATGTAATGAAGGTTAATAATTGAAGGGAATGTGCCCACATGCGTTCAGAGAAGGGGGTGTCTCTGGGCTCTATGAAGGTATGCATGTAACAGAATCCAGAGCTGTAGCTTTCACTAATCATCCGGCTCCCATTAGATGCTTCTCCAGGTCTCTCCTGGGTAGTTACCTTGTCTGTTCACTTTGAGTTTTCATAGTCACTTCTTTGACCATAAGCACATATAAAAGGCATTACTAAAGATCAAAGTCACATTTTCCTCCCACAAAGAATTATTTTACTGCTAAAAATGGGGGGAAAGGGATGCTTAATGTGGAAACTAACAGAAGGGGAACAGAAGATTAATCTGAGCCCCACCAAGGACAAGTTCACAGTATCTTTTCCTTTTCTACTTCTTTACAACAAATAGGACCACTTCCTAAGCTGCATTCTCAGTGACAATGGAAACAGCCAAGAGTGAGAAATGACACACTTGATGATCCAGACAAACCTCTTTCAGATAAAAAACTAGGAGGGACCTTGACATTTTGCTGAGTCACAGGATGCCAGGACAGGGCAGAGTGAGAGTGGGTGTGAAGTTTACTCGGGGTCAGAAGCTTGGATGCGCTCTTTTATCAAATGAAGTTATTATTCTGATGGACTGTAAGGGTAAAACAGAGCCCTCACTGGGTACACCATGTCACCGTGACAACTACCCAGGTGCTGGGGAGAACAAAGCAGAGAAAGCGGTGGTCCTAACAGGCTGCCTCGCTGTGTCTCCTTCTTGCTGCTCAGCACTTGGATATGGAACTGTATTCTATCTATGCTCATTGGAGTGGTTGCACTAGTCATGAGAAAACATGATGATGAGGAGAAGGATGGCACTGGCTAGGGCAGCGTTTAGATCTATTGTTGATAGGGTTGTTAGGCATTTTATTCAATGACACTTAATAACAAATTCCTTACAGGAGGCTCAATGGCTGCTGTTTGGAGTCTCCCTCTCTCACAGTCTCAGATAACTGTAGGGTTAATGACTGGCACAGTTTGTCCTCCAGGACCTAGCTCCTGGACACTGATGTTGGTGCCTTAGTGTCCATGCATACTGGCTATTACATATTTGAGTGTTTTTCCTGACTTGGAGAAGGGTGTTCTGATTCCAGAGACTGTGCCACGTCAAGCTGTGGCCGAGGCTAGGAACAGCCTCTCTGCTGCAGAGGAGCCCAGCAGTGCCTGCCGCCAGGGAGCCCAGCAGCAGAAAGCCCTGCAGCAGGCCAGGAGTAAAAAGGCATGGGTAAAGGGGACAAACATTACATTGCTCTCTCCACTTCCAGAGGACACGTTTTCGAAAGTTGATTCTAATAAGAGCCATGGACTCACAGCAGGACCACTGTGGGGCTTTATATGCTTTGCAATTTTAGACAAAGACCCAAGGTTTTGTTCCTGGAAAATTTTAACTGTCTTCCAACATAGGCCCCAAGACTTGAGGATAAAAACAGCCAAGGTGCCCTTACCACAGAGACCTGAGAGCAGGAACGGTGTAAAACATGGGAAACTGTTCACTAAATTATTTAAGCACAGTCAGCCTTGCTTCCTAGGCAGCCCTCTCATCCCATCAGGGATTATCAATCTGAAAAGTGTCTTTGATTATGTGGGGCAGTGCTGCTGGATTGGGAAGAAAGATACTACTAGCCACACCTAGAAGCCAGATCTTAGATATATTGTTGTTAGGTGCCATCAAGTTGAGTATGATTCATAGCGACCCTATGAACAAAAGATCTGAACCCAGTCCTGTCCTGCACCATCCTCACACTTCCTGACACACAAGAGCCCAGTGCAGCAGTCACCATGCCAATCCACCTGATTGAAGGTCTTCCTCTCCCTCACCAACTCTCCACCCTTCCCAACATCATGTCCTTCTCCAAGCAATACCACCATCTACCAACTATCCAATGTATGTGAGGTGAAGAAACCTTATCATTCCTGCCTCCAAAGCTTGCACTGCAGCTGCACCATTTCCAAGACATATCTGTTTGTTCTCTTACCCATTCAGGAGATGTTCAGTGTTCTTCTCCAACACCACAGCTCAAAGGTATCAATTCTTTTTCTGTCATCCATATTCACTGTCCAGATCTCAAATGCATAGCTAGTAATCAGAAAGACTATGGCAAGAATCAGAGACACCTTAGTCCTCAAACTGACATCACTACTCCTCAATAATTTGGAAAGTTCCCTAACTACAGATTTTCCCAGTGCAATGTATCTCCTTATTTCCTGACTGCTCGTACCAAGGGTGTTAATTGTGGATCCAAGCAAGGGGAAGTTGTTGACAATTTCAATCTCCTTTCCATCCATCATGACACTGCCTATTGGTACAGTGGTAAGAATCTTGAGAAAATATGAACTGCAATTTGTATTGAAGCCTGCATTCCTTGATCATATGCAACAAGTGCTTCAAGTCCTCCTCACTTTCAGCAAGTAAGGTTGTGTCATCTGCATAGTGCAGTTACTGATGAATCTCCCTCAAATCCTGATGCCACATCCCTCTTCATACAGTCCAGCTTCTCGGATAATTTTCTCAGCCAATAGAGTAAACAAGTATAGAGTCAGAATACAACCCTGACACACTTCCTTTCCAATTCCAAACCATGCAGTGCTCCCCTGCTCCGCTGCACAATAGCCTCCTGATCTAGGTATAGATTCCGCATGAGCACCATCAAGTGCTCTGGGATTCCCATTCTTCTAAATGCTAGCCACAACTTGTCATGATCCACACAGTCAAATTCCTTCACATAGTCAATAAAGCACAAATAGACATTCTTCTGGTATTCCATACTGGATTCCCACAGGATCTGGTGGGCAGGCTATTGTACTTAAAAGTCAGTGGGGCCCAAGTGCTGCAGGCCCTTGGGGCTGATATTGATATGTTTGGAGAGAACGTTATTCTAAGTGGTGTAGCACTTGTCTGTCAGCTTGATGTACTGAGATTACTTGGGGTTGCTGTGATACTGAAATCTTTTCCACTGTTGTGTCAAATTCCTAAAGGGTTTCCCATCGTGGATGGGTTTTGATTGAGCTCCTTGATTAAGATAGACTAGGAAGCATGATGAGCCATCTACATTCTAAGTAAAAGGCTTTTGAAAACCCTATGAACACTAAACAAAGAGAGTAGTTATAGCAGTCTAGTGATAGATCTCAGATTGGAAGTCAGTTAAAATGAGAACAATCAGTAACAAACATTGTTTAAAAACTGGTACATGGAATGTATGTAGCTTTAACATTGGAAAACTGGAACTTGTTAAAAATGAAATGGAAACCATGAATACTGACATACTATGGCCACTTTAATTCAGATAATCATAAGGTATACTATGCATGAAATGAAAAGCAGAGGAAGAATGATGTTGCATGCATAGTCAAAAAGTCAATTTCAAGTTATGTCCTGAAATACAATGTTGTGGGTGATAGGAAAATACCCATATGCATACAAGGAAGACCTATATATGCTCCTTCATCTAGAGCCAAAGAAGCTCCATCTCACATACTTTGGGCATGTGGCCAGGATGGACTAGTCCTTGGAAAAGGACATCATGCTTGGAAGGGTAGAGGGACAATGAAGGAGAGGAAGACCCCAAATGAGATCGATTGATTCAGCAACTGGAAAATTAGGGGCGTACTAGAGACAATGAAACTGGCTCAAGATAGGGCAGGGTTCTATCGTTCATAGGGACACTATGAGTCGCAGGTGACTCAAGTGTACATAACAGGAGCCACGAAGGACCATTTTACTGTCCAAATGTAAACATAAAGTCATTAACCACTCCTCCCAAATAATCACTTAAGATCTATTCCTATGCTATGTCACATCTCATGAGACAGTTTGCTCATTTGTCAGTTCTCATGGCAAGAAGTGCACTCAAGAAGATGGGAAGCCCAGGAGGAAACATGGTCCTGGAAGGGTCTCTGCTCTGGTCCTTTTAGCAGTGTTTAGGAGCACCTGGGCCAAGGACAAGAGCTATGAGGGTCTGCCTCATGCCCACACATCTGAACATGTGCATGTGAACTACAATTGTCTCCAGCTAGGGAGACTGCTAGGTCCTCAGACAGACCATTCTGCTCACCAGCTGAGCCCATCTCCTGGCTCCTGTGAGCTGTTCCCTCTATGACCCATGTTGGAGAAGCCACACTGGGTGACCTCCACACCTTTGACATCTGGAGGCAACCCTGCTTCTGCTGCAGGGCCTGGTTTTTAGCTTTTACATCTGTACGAACCATTCTCTCTCTGAAGTATTGCGTTCTTTCATCGCTGAAGGGCCATATGGTTCTCATACTATTACAACTGCATGTGGCAAAAACCTTGAGTGTGGGAGCCATGTTCGGGATGGAACCTTGGAGTTGAGCAGCTCAAGGCCTTGCCTCTGCATGCTGGCTACTCTTCTTTCTTCTTTCTACATTGCTCCTTCCCTTCTGTACTCTCCACTCACGGCTTTCCTCTGTTTCTGTTCCCATTCCTTTTCTTGTTTCCTTTCTACATTTTAATATAGTCCCCTCCTATCTGATAAGGTTATCAGATAGATTTCCTGATTGTTGCTTGAGTGTCTACAAGCACTTATGTAAAAATTAGTTTTCCTTGCTCCCTTGCTTAGAGCCCCTGAGTGATGTAAATGTTTAACACACTCAGCTGCTAATTGAAAGGCTAGAGACTGAAGTCTACCTGCAGGCATCTAGGAAGGAAGGTCTAGGAAACAAAAAAACCACCCACTAAAACAGTGCATAGTTCTACCCTGACACTCCATGGAAATAAGCAAATTTAATGGCAGCTGGTTACTGGTGGGTACCCACTTGTTTAGTCTTTTCTGCCTAGAACTGCCCCCTTCGTCCCCTCTGCCTAATCAAATCTCATTTATTCATTAAATCTTTAACAAGCACTCATGAGTCACACATTTTGCAAAGCAATAAATGAGATGCAAAGCTCATATGCTTGTCTTCAAGGAGCTCCAGTCTAGGTAGGAAGACAGTCATAAAGAAGGTGTTTGAATGGGGTTGGATGAGAGGAAGTACCCTCTATATAACTCTACAACTGGCCTAAATTTTAGTGGTTTAAAGCTCCCAAGAGCACCATGGAAAGGAAAGGCCTGGTACTTTGTTTCCATCATCCTTAAAGTCCAGAAAACCCTGTGAAGCAGTCCTACCCTGAAATATCCAGTAGTCTCTGTGACTTTGTAACAGTGAGTTGGTTAAGTTTTGGAGATGTGGCAGGAAGACAGTGAGAACACAATTTAGGAGTAATTTCTTGGAAAGGTAGTGCCTGAGATGCTGTATGAAGGTGTCTCCAGCTGCACTGCCTCTTCCAGGCCCTTTCCCGGCCAGCTTCAATCCATAACCCCAACTCATTCTGCTCCAGCCTCCAGTGCCAACCCTCTCCAATTTCCACTTTACTTAGGCTCTCTATCCTTGAGTGTTTTGTCCTATTGTTTTTGTTCTCCTTTAACTTGAGTCATATTTTGCAGTTTTACACAGGTATATGAGCTCTCTCTCAAATGACATTTTAAATCTCTTTAAGGCCTAGGAAACATTCCTCCAGACATTCTGCTACTTACAGAGGGGATTTGGCTTCCCTTTGCCATAAAATGGACATAACAATAGCCCTTAACTTGGAAGGATTAATGTGAACACTGAGTGAGTGTCATGGATTGAATTGTGTACCCCCCAAGAATGTGTCAACTGATCTGGTTCATGATTCTCAATGATTTGAAAGTTACATGTTGATGAAATTTGGCAGTTATATAATGATGTAATCGTCCCCTATGACATGATCTGATATGATCTACCAATCATTTGTAAGAAGATTAGAATGAGAATCAGGTCCTGGCAAGGGGTATTTCCTTGAGATATGGCCTACATGAGATTTTATCTTTTAAGTGATAAAAACAGAGAGAAGAGAAGATAACAGAGAAAGAGAGACCTCAGTACAGAGCTAGTAGCAAAGCAGTCCTCAGTGCCTGGTATCTCTATGCTGAGAACTTCCTAGACCCAGAGGAAGACAAGAGATCTACAAGTGACATTAGGCCACAACCTTCTCCTAATCTAGATGTCTCTGAATTAGGGCTTCTAGCCTCAAAAACAGTGAGGAAAATTTATTAAAGTCTTCCATGTGTAGCATTTCTGCTGCAGCACCACTGGGTAACCGAGGCAGTGAGTTAGCAGGCATGAAAGGGCTGGTCCAGTGGCTTGTGAGAGCAGCATGTTACCCATTTTAAGACTGTTGCCCAGGGAGCCTGATGGCCACAATTTGAATTCCTTTCTACTATTTGCTAATTCTTTCATACCTCTGTGCTACAGTTTCCTTTTAAGTAAAATGTTATGTTGTTGTTAGGTGCCATCAAGTCAAGTGCAACCCATAGAGACCCTATGACTAACATATCTGACCCCATCCTCTCCTGTGCTATCCTCACACTTTTTAACACACAAGAGCCCACTGCAGCAGTCACTATGTCAATCTACCTGGTTGAGAGTCTTCCTTTCCTTCACCGACCCTCTGCCCTTCCAAGCATCATGTCCCTCACATGCCAAAGTATGTGAGGTGAAGCCTCATCATACTTACCTCCAAAGAGCACTCCAGCTATACCCTCTCCAAGACATGTTTGTTTGTTCTTTTGGTAGTCCATGGGATGTTCAGTACTCTTCTCCAACACCACAGTTCAAAGGCATAAATTCTCTGTCATTCTTATTCATTATCCAGCTCTCGAATGCCTAACAAGTGATCAGAAAGACCATGGCCCGAATGAGACATGAGTTAGATCCTCAAACCAATATCATTACTCCTCAATAATTTTGAGAGGTCCCTAACTACACACTTTCCTAGCGCAATATGTCTCCAGATTTCCTGACTCCTGCTATCATGATTGTGGATTCAAGTATGATGAAGTAGTTGACAATTTCAACTTTTTTCTCCATCCATCAGGTTAAGTGCCTATAGGTTAAGTGGTAAGAATTTTTGTTTTCTTGACATTGAGATGGGATTCATATTGAAGGCTGCATTCTTTGATCTTCTGAAACAAGTGCTTCATGTTCTCCTCACTTTCAGCAAGCAAGGTTGTTGATGTGTCTTCCTTCAATTTTGATGCCACATTCTTCTTCATAGCCCAGCTTCTTGAATGATTTGCTATTTTAAGTAAAATAGCAATGTTGTGTACTATCAAATCAGAACTGACCCACAGCTGATTGATGGAGTTAGGAAAGATGAAAAATATGAGTTAGAACATTATTATTATTATCCCTAGCAAAACAGAGATGATGATAATACTAATAATAATATCCTAATTTATATCTGTCACATAATAACTAAATCAAATCTGCCATCACTGATTCTGATTCATTCCTCCACTGGATTTCTAAAACTGTAAGTCCTTTTATGGGAGGAGATTGTCCATCTTTCTCCTGTGGAACACTTGGTGAATTCAAACTGTTGGCCTTTCAGTTAGTGGCCTATACTTTCTACTCCACGTCACCTGGGCTCTTTGTCATGCAGCAAGCACCCGATAAATGCTCATTTTTAATTACTTAATTAAGCCTGTTGTTCCAGAAAATTCTCACTATTGCATCTTTCACTCTCAGAAGTATCCCAGTTTGAATGATGCATCACGTAGCTCCCCTCCAGTGGTGCAGCCCATAGGGAGCTGCACTGCTAACTCAAAGGCAGCCCTTCTTGGATGGTTTGAACCCACTTGCTGCTGCCCAAGAGAAGATAGACCATCTCCTCCAGGGCGATTCACAGCCTCTAAAAAAATCCCACAGAGGATCAGCTAGGAATCTGTTTCAACTGGACAGCAGTGAGTGAGAAATAAAGAGAAGGGTGCAACAATGAATGAATGGAATCCCAAAATCTCTGTAGATGTTCATTGAAATGAAAAATAAACAACCTAAATAAAAAAAAAAGAGCTATAGAGGCACAAAGTGTTAACTGAAAAGTCAGCAGTTCAAATCCACCAGAGGCTCTAAGGGAGAAAAAGGCCTGGCAATAAAGATTACAACCTAGAAACTGTGGAGGTGGAAGTGACTTGATGGCACATAGCAGCAATAGCACCTCCAAGCTTGCTGTGATTTCCTGTTATATCCTAGTTTCCGAGGCTGAGTGATCACCTCTTCCGACTTTCCCTCAAAGGGGGAAGACAGGGAAATAAAGGACACAAGTAGCCAGGTACTCGCACATTCTGGAGTTCAGACTATGTTTCCAGCACACAGCTGGTTTCCAGCACTCAGCCACCCTCAGAACAGCAGTCCTACTGGGTTGGCCTTCATCCTCCTTTGACGTGAGTGCCAAATCTAGGCAGCCTGGCCTAGGAGCTTCTTGTCTCAGCAGCCAACTATAGTAAAAGCAAATGTTTTTGTGAACAGGACATATCATGGACATCTAATGAAAACATCTCAGCAGGACTGCATGAGATATAATTCCTTGTCAATCTAAGTAAATCTATTTGACCAGAAAACTCAGCTGAAACCAACTGATAGTTCCTAGGAGCATGGGATTTATTTGGAAACTCTGTGAAAGGGACTCGGTATGCCACTCTTGGGGCCTTTCTTAAGCAGGAGCCATGCCATCACCTGGCTTTCTCAAAAGACGTGTCTCAATGGCTAATGCTCGATGTTGCAAAAACTTACAGGAAATGCTAAATTGATCTAAATAGGTAAAGATGCCTTGAGAAGATGCCTCAAACCCCATCAAGATGTCACTTATCTCCTTTTCCCTGCTCAGCTCCATGTGCTTTAGGACATATTTTCAGAGGTGCCAAGTTCTTGGGGCTACTCTCACTTGTATTTCTGCAAGATTGTGACTCTGGTGCTTATAATGGCCTGGTGATTTCATGAGAAGGTCTAGAAAGAGTCAAAAATCAATGATGATGAGCTCCCCTGCCCTCCCACTCCTAAAAACTGTGGTAAAAAACCTTATGGCCCCCTTCTCCCTAATCCTGAGCCAATCAAGGTATCAACTACAATGATTTTCAAAAAGTGCTAAAAATTTTTAAAACAAATGAAAAAAGCATGCTCCTTATCCTTGGTCACAAACTCAAATCATACATAAGAAGCAAAAATGTTTACCCAAACCCATTACTTTTCTATATAGAAGTTGAAGTCTTCACCTTGGTCCTTTAGGGCAGAACTATGTAAAAAAGATGCCTTACCACTTATAGGTGTAGTGTACATGTGGCTACTGAACACTTGAAAGGTAGCTAGTAAGACTGAGGAACTGAATTTTATTTTATTTTGGTGAAGTGACATGGCTATATGACTAATAACCAAAAGCCACAGCATTGATTCCAACTCATGGTAACCCATGTGTGTCATGAGGAGAGACAGGCTCTATACAGTTTTAAATGGCTAGTTTGGTTTTTTTTTTTTCCTTAATTAGACCACCAGGTTTTCCTTCAAATGCCTCTGAGAGAATTCAAATAGTCCAACTTTTTGTTAACTGCTAAATGCATAAACCATCGCCACCGTGCAGGGACTCTCACACTGGAGGAGGCTGATATAGACTCTAGCCCTTCAATGCAGGGAATTATTTTATATGGCCCTTCAACTGTGGTTTCTGTAACTCCCACCAGATGACTGGGTAGGACTATGCAAAAGTGAGATGTCTATGATCCACAAGGGGATTAGAAAGCTGGCTAATAATGTAAATAAGGTACATGTGGCACTAATGTGTGTGAAATGAATGTGAAGACTGGTCAGTTTTGCTATCCTGCAATGCTTAAAATGAGTCACCTTCGAGGCTGAAAACTGTCATTGATAAAGAAGAGTCAAGAGTGGGAAAAGCATCCCTTGGACCCAAGATGAAATTCCCAGATGTAGGAGCTGAAGAACTGTAACACTTGCAAGACAAGAGATAGCCAGAAAGAGCAGCAGAGAGGTGGCAAGAAGTAGAGGCAGAAAAATAGCAGCACCAGAGCCAGCAGGATCAGCAGATTCAAAAGGCCTACACAGAGAGACCTGGGCTTTCTGGCCCTTGGAAGGAGAAAGCAGGATGCCTTTAAATAGAAGGCTTGATGACAGAGTGGGTGCCTTTGGGCACTTGTTGGGGAACTGAGTTTTCTGGCCCACAGAGTTAGTCAAGCACATTTTGGCCTAGGATTGTGAATGGAGTAGGGGTGCTTTCATAAAATTTAAACTGCTGAACTAAAAGTGTTTTATAATACTTGCTCAAGTAGAGCAGAAGCCTAGGTTTGTGAGATCCCTGTCCCTACCAACAAACTGTGTCCTGAGTGGTTCCTGATCCTATTCTGTAACCTGTGCAGCCAGTGTAATGAATTATTGAATGTCACGCTGTTAACAAGGCTGTCATGAGTCATACTCGACTCCACAGCACCCAGCATCAACAGTAACGTGGCTGGTGTGAGAATTGGTAGACTAGTGTTTGACTCATAGGAGTCAGTCTTGGGCTCCTAATGATGACTCTTTCCTTTTGTGAAGTTAAGAAGTCGAGTGAGGATAAGGATCTCACCACACATGGTTTGGTGTCTCTGGCAGTTCAAATCCTCCAGTGAGTCCACAGAAGAGAGTGGCACTCACTATGAGTCAGTCAGTCTATACTCAACATTACAGAGTTTTGAGCTTTGAGACTACATGCTGGAGAAAAGATAGAAAGATTGTTGTTACATGCCATCAAATTGCCTGCAACTCATAGCAACCTGACTCAAGAGTTCTGAACCTTGCTCTATCCTGAGCCAACCTTACTGTCTTTGACACACCTGCCCTCATTACCCATTCACTGAGTTGATCCATTTCATCGAGGGTCTTCCTCACGTGCATAGTTCCTCCACCCTCCCAAGCATAATGTCCCTCTCCAAGGACTTGTCCCTGCTTGCAACATGTCCAAAGTATGTCAGATGGAGCTTCAGAATCCTGGTTTCACCCTCTCCAGGCCAAACCTGTTTGTTCTCTTAGCAGTCCATATTCTTCTCCAGCACCACAGCTCAAAGGCATCAACTCTCCTTTTATTATCCCTAGTCACTGTCCAGTTTTCTGATGCACAGCTAGTAATTGCAAAGACCATGACCTGGGTCAGGTGCACCTTAGTCTCCAGACTGACATCATTGCTCTTCAGATGACTCTGGAGATGTCCCTGACAGCAGACTTTCCCAATGCAATTTGTCTTTTGATTTCCTGGCTGCTGGTACCACAAGTGTGGAGCCCAACAAACTATAAAGATGTTAACAATCTCAATCTCTTCACTGTCTATTATGATGCTGCTAATCAGCCGAGTGGTGAGAATCTCTGTTTTCCTGATGTTCAGCTTCAATCTATCTTGAAGGTTTCAGTCCATGATACAAAGATATTTTACATATTTCTTTAATATGTCCTATCTTGTGGGATCAAGGAACTTTATGGTGCTCAGCTGTCAAAAGGAAAGCCAGCAGCTCAGAATCACCAGTGTTCTATGGGAGAAAAGATGTGGTAGCATGATCTCATAAAGATTACAGCCTTGGAAACCCTGTAGGTCAGTTCTACTCTGCTTTACAGGGTTTCTATGAGTCAAAACTGATTCAATGGCAATGGGTCTAGTTTGGTGTTATGGTACAATGGATTGCTTTTGTATAGATCTTCTAGCCATGGTCTTGTAACTTTATACAAAAGAATGGGTGGGGTTATGCAAGTAAAGAGCTTGTGGCCACCAAGGCCATTGGTCAGCTTGCTAATAATAAGGTGTATGTTACCCTTGTAGGAGTGGCACCATGGAAACAAAGTGCATAATGCCTTGAAGTGGGAGATGGGTTCATTTGGCCAGCCCACTAGGCTTAAAGTGAGTAATCCTAGGAATGTAAAGGGAGAAAGTTACTACCCTACAAAGAAGAAATGGGAGTGGAACCTGTCCTTTGGACAGTAGGTCCCAGTTTTGAGAACCCAAGAAACTAAGAGAGAGAGAGAGAGAGATGATGTCTTTGAGATGCAGTGCACAGAGACAGTGATTGAAGGACCAGGACAGAAGAGATACATCGAGGTGGCTACAGTTGGTGCAGGAGAGAAACATTTCAGGGTCTCTGGGCAAGAGGCTTGCTAGTGGAGTGTAAAGCTTTTGGGCAGTTGGTAGAGCTAGACTCATCCTCCTATTGAGCAAGAAAGTGGAGCAGTGTATGGTGTCCTGGACACTCACTAGCAGATTGAAAGAGATTTATAGCACTTGCCTAAACCTGGGCTGAGGGACGGGGTGGGGGTGGGGGAGTTTCAAAGCCCAATGACAGAAGGAGCTCTGGGTCGCCTAGTGGCAAGAAGCTGTGTTTCAATCCCAAAGGTGTGAGGTTCGAATCCACCAGATGCTCCGCTGGAAAAGGATGGACAATCTCCTATGCCAGTCGGATCTGACCTGATGGTACACAAGAAAAAAAAAAATCTAAAAAAAAGACCAGTGAGAGTCCTGCCTGCCTCCACAGTTAAGAAGATAATCCTAACTGAAAAACTTTATCTTGAGTCATTTCTGATTCTCAGTCTCTTCCTACGTGATTTACACTCTGTGAAAGCCCACTGGAGGATGAGCTCTGACTTGGTTTCAATTTGATAGCATATAACAACAAATTATTAATAAACCTCATAACAGTGAATACAGTTAGTGAGTCTTCTATATGGCCAACGTGATGAGTTACTGGACCCAATGGAGAAGGGGTGAGTTCTGTGAAATGGTAGAAAGGTTGGGGATGGGGTGGGATAAAGGATATTTGTCCTCCACACCTGATAGGAATTAGCTTTAAGTGGAAGCCAATAATGATTCTCCTCCTTGTGAAGTTAAAGGACAAGTTCTGAAAAACCCATGCCACTATTTTGACAGGTATTTAGCTCTTGGTGTCACATTGCCAGTAAAACAACTAACCAACCATCCATCCATGGGTGCACTCGTTCACTTAACTATCTAGTGAACATCAACTATGTGCAATCAAAGTCAGGAATATAACAAGAGAAAAATTACTACTGGGTCAATAGCACCTGCTGATGTGCTGGATAATATGAAATGAAGAGATTTTTCAGAAATTTGACTTCTTCTTATCAGGGTATTTCCACCGTGAACTAAATATGTGACACATTTATAGATTATTATGTGACAACTGACCTGGACAGATAAGGAGACACTCCAAAATTGCTGTGCACTCACACACCGTGTTCACAGATGGGAAAGATGAAGTAGAGAAAGGACGAGACAAGAACCAGATAAAAATATGACGGAAATTCAGTATGTTGTGAGGAGCAAATGAAGAGAGAATACAATCCGTGAAAGAACTGGGGAAATGATAAAGCATTTACAAACTGAAACCATGTTACTATGAGCTCATTAAACAATCTGAAGCAATGGCTTACTCAGCCACCCCAATGTAACTGGCCCTAAGAGCTATAACGCAGCTTGTCCACTATCTCAGGGAACGTGGCAAGACATGATGTAAAAAGAGATGGCACAATCTACTGACAAGGGGTTTTAAAAGCGTACATGCAGAGCTAGAACAGAGAGGAGTCAACGGGCTGAGAGGCAAGGTGTTAATGCTGCACTTGCCATCCTCATGCACCATGAGGGATTTTGCTGGGCATAAATGGCCAGCAAAAGGTACAGGTAAACACTACATCCAGTCTTCTAAAGAACAGGCACCTGAGAAAAATAGGGAGCAGAGATTCCTTGAATGCCAAGTCAGGTTCCGAAGGGCTTGCCCTGCAGCCTGGCATGAACTGTGGTGACTCTGAGATATCTGTACAGCTCCAGGGGAACGGTAAGACCCTACAGTTAAGGCTGCGCACATTCTGTTCAAGCAGAATGCAAACCTCCCAAACGTGGTTGCTCAGACCTGGAGCCTCTGGAGCGGAGCTAGCAGAGAACATAGACTTCTCACCCAGAACTCACAGACAGCGACAGCTGAGCACAGCTCTCTGTGGATCCTGCAGAGCCACCCCTGAGGAGAGCAGCAGCTTGGACTCACATGGTAGAGGGTCTAGGTCCAGTCTCTTTTCCTTTCTCCCCTTTGGATTGTTGTTGTTTTTATGTGCCATCAAATTGCAACAGACCCATAGTTGACCCTCCAGTGGGTTTTCAGTGGCAGTAAATGGTACCGGAAGAGATTTCCCATCTTTCCACTGAGAAGTAGTTTGTAGATTAGAACTGCCAGCCTTTGGGTTAGCAGTGCCTTACCACTGGCCATACCCCCCCCTCCCCGCCATCCCTGACAGATTATCAATCACATTAGCATGAAAAGTGGATCTATGATGCTGTACCTTCTCTCCCTCTTTACTATCTGCTATTTTTTCTATTCACACTCACCCAAGTTCCTACCTCTAAGAAGTGACAACTGAGGCCTTCTCTTTGTAGGGAGCTGTGTAGCATCTGACTGCCTGATATCTCTGGAAAAGACTTGCTCTAAAATATTTACTAAATGATCCAAAGGAGTCACAAAACTTCCTTTTCAGAGGATTCCTCTTTTGCTGTTGCTGTTTTTGCTGTGTGCTAGTCGGCACAGACCCATAGTGACCCTTCAGTGGGTTTTCATAGACAGTAAATGGCACAGGAGGAGATTGCCCATCCTTCTCCCACAGAACAGCTCATGGATTCTTCATGCATTCTCTCAGAATACAGACTGTCATGCATTCTCTCAGCATACAGAAAACTGACTGAGGCAATGGAGGAAAACAACAACAACAACAACAACAACAAAACCCAAAAAAAGAAAAAGAAAACCCAAAACAAACAACAAAATCCTCAAAAAAAAAAAAAAACAAAACAACCAACAACCCAACCCCAGATTAGTTGTCACTAAGTTTTTCACAAGTAGAACTGTTCCACAAGGGTTTTCGGCGGCCAACTTTTCAGAAAATTACCAGAACTTCCCTCTGAGGTGACTCTATGGACTTAAGCTTCCAACTGTTTCGTCAGCAGCTGTCAATACAACGTGACACACCCACGGAGCCCAAAGTTTGGCTGAAAAGACCTTAGAGTCAGTCCAGTCAGTCTAGTAAAATGATGTGGGTCCTGTTCATGCCATCTTGTTTTTTGACAACTCAACATTGTTGAAGAATTTCTCTGATTTAGTCTTGGGATTGGGCCAGTCTTTTGCAAGCACCAGATAAGCACCAAAGGAGAAAACAGATGGTAGAAATGGCATATAACCCCTGTATTTGTTTAAACGTTAGATTTACACATTCAAGCCTCTGTGGAGCACACTCCACAGGTTCTCCCTCCATGAGCACATGCATGCTCTCATTATTGAGCACACATTTCCATGTATTTCCTTCAATACACAGCTTCCCTCCAGGGCCACAGTGGGTCAGGGGCATCCTCAGGATGTTGCTCTCTGCCCTCAAAAGGCTCAGACTCAAGTACAAAGTGGTTAACAAGCAGCATCTCTTCCTACCTCATTTTCGAGCAAGTAAATCAAGACCCACAGGTCCCCTCACACATGGGAAAGGTGAGGCCCTGTCGGGAGGGTCCCCTTGGCTCAGACTCGGCCCTTTGCTATTGCAACAAGAGGAAAATCCTGTCAAAATGGCTTAACAATCTTCTAATATTTCCATGCAATTAAGGCCACATCTGTCTCCCAGGCCCCGCACTCCTTTGCTAGCTCACAGACATGAACCAAACAGTCTGTCTTGTCGATCTGCAAAGCAACAAAGAGCTCCATTCATAACTGTAGGCACTTTCACCAATTTTTTTTTCCAAGTAAAATCGTTTTCACTTTGAGAATAACCTGTGTGGCAAGCAAGCGGTGGATTTTCCCCCCTAATAAATCAAATTCAACAGCCTAATAAAATGCCAGCTCCCCTCGCCCCCACTCCTGCCAGCCCTCTGCACTGTCCCAGACCCCAGCCAACTCTATAACCTTTGAATAGAGAGCTGCATGCCGAAGGGCCACTGGTGGCCTGGGCAGAGAAGGGACTGAACATGAATTCTGAAGAGAGGAGTCCGTGTGACAGATAAAGGACAGCGATGAGGTGGGGTCACTAGGCTGACTTCTTTCTCCCTCCTTACGTATTTCTAAACCATTCCAGGCATGTTTCAAATGTCTCCTTTACTTCTTTTGTCCCTCTAGTCTCCAAGTCCACCCCTAAACATTCAGCAAGCTTTCATCAGCTTTCTCCTGAAGATGGAGCTACACCTGCCACCAAAGCCAAATAGCCACGCAGGCACACTGGACTCTCTTTAGTCTGGCTGGGAGATCTGTCTTTGAAGCCTCCAGAGAGTGAATTCGCAAAAGATAAGCATTGATAAGCATCAGTTTGTTGCTTATCTGAAGCAAGCATCATCCTTGAGGTTCTCTGCATTTGCAGCCCATACAAACCTCTAATCAGAAAACAGAAGGGAAAATGCAAAGCCAAGCAGTATTCTTCATTGTGCCGTTTCTTCTTTTTTGTTTTGTTTTGTGTTGAACTTCAGACTGAAAATCTAGCAGATACACTGTTACAACTTGAAAGTTCAGTCCTGGGACCTTGGCTTTGTTCTGACATCAGTGCACTGAATTTGACATTTACAGCCCTCAGTTTAAAAAGAAGGGCTGAATGTTGGAAAATAATGCAACTAAAATACAGTTGCCCCCGTTGCTTTTACAGTGTGGTGTTACTTCTCCCTTATGCCAGTCATCTGAGGGCAGCAGGACAGATGGGAATGCAATCCCATTTTACAAGTAAAGAAACAGAACGCTTACTTAGCAGGTTATGTGAGTTTGAAGTGGAGCTGCCAGAACTCAACCAGGCATTTCTGGCTGTCAAGCTGGGTACTGCTCCCTCTACTACAGGAGAAGCTCGGCAGCCACAACCAAACCAAAATGAAACTCCAACTCATGGTGACCCCTGGGTTGCAGAGCAGAATGCGCTGGGCAGATCTCATTACTGTACCCTGTAAGTCATACTACCGAGACTTTCTTCTGAGGTGCCTCAGGTGGCTGGAACTACCAGCCTTTTAGTTAGCAGTCAAGGGCCCATTTACATTACCAAATAACTTCAGTAGCTAGGAAATTTTCAGAAGTCCTGGGATGTGACACTCCACTTGGAAGCATCTGGAAAGGCCAGTCAGCACAGCTCAAGGAACACAGGAAGGAGGAGCCCTGGACCCTGAGGTTGCCGTGCACTTGTTAGTTGCCATGGGGCTGACTCCAACCCATCGTGGCCCATGTATGCACACAGTTTTAAATCAGCCAGAAGCAGAGCACCAAGCTGCCTTCCAAAGCACTTTGGGTAGGTTAGGAATGCCACTGTTTTGGCTGGTAATCAAGCACTTAACAGCTTATGCTACCTGGGGACTCCTTTAAACCCACTGATTATACTCTAGCTATACCTTATTTCTCAGTATGGGGTAGGAGCTGCTACAAGTGTCATACAGTGTTCAAAGAGAGCAGAATGCCGAGTCCACAGTTAGGCCTCTGCTCCTCTACTGCTAAGCACAGAGGTTTGGGCAAGGAGTGCTGCTGAGCTTCCACTTTTTGTCCTGATAAGGGAATGAGGTGGCACCTCAAGCCAGAGGGTGAGAAGCCTAAGATAGGAAATGCTTCTACATGGGCACACTCTCCAAAAACTATACACCCCCAACCAAAGTCAGAAGAAACACAGATGTGCCTCATTAGGATGGAGGTGAAAGGCAAGATGGCAGCATCTGCTGACCCTCCCAGCTCCAGAGCTCTTCCACAGATCCAGCCTAGGGATGATGACTTATTTCCACACAGGTTTTTATTAGGCAGTTCTACTGATTATCACCAAGTCCCTAATATTATGCACAGGTTAGGCTCCTAGTTTTCATCTGCACTTGAACAGGAAGCAACCCTTACACACACACACACACACACACGCGCGCGCGCACACACACACACACACGCGGCAACCAAAGTAACTAACCAGAAATCAGTTTAGAGTGAAATTTCCTGAGGAGAAGAGGGATGGCAACATTTGCATTGCCCCTCCTGGGAGCTAGGTGTGTGCTAGGTTGCTGACTGATATGCTTGAAGCTTGGGTTCATTCAGAAGTGTCTTAAAAGAAAACACCTGACTCCTGAGGTGAAACATCAGTCACTGACCATCCTATAGTGCACAGCTGTGTTCTGACATACACAGGGTCGCTGTGAATCATAGCTGCTTACACAGCACTATTTCTACCATTAGAAAGAAAATTTTAAATATGGAAAGAAAGGAAGGAAAAACTATTAGTCTTAGATAATCTCGTGGTTTGTAGACAGGTTGTTGTTGTTGTTATGTGCCGTCGAGTCGTTTCCGACTCATAGTGACCCTATGCACAACAGCTCTAAACCCTGCTCTATCCTGCACCAACCGCACCGCCTCTGACACACCCATCCCAATTACCCCAGTCACCGAATCAATCCATCTCATAGAGGGTCTTCCCCTCCTGCGCTGTCCCTCCACCCTCCCAAGCATGATGTCCCTCTCCAAGGACCCGTCCCTCCTGGCAACATGTCCAAAGTATGTCAGACGGAGCCCCAGAATCCTTGCCTCCAAGGAGTAGCTTGGTTTAATCCTCTCCAAGATGGATCTGTTTGTTTTCCTGGCAGTCCATGGTACATTCAGTACCCTTCTCCAGCACCACAGCTCAAAAGCATCCACTCTCCTTCTGTCCTCCCTAGTCATTGTCCAACTCTCTGATGCATAACAAGCGATTGCAAATACCATGACCTTTATCAGGCGCACCTTAGTCTCCAGAGAGACACTGTTGCTCCTGAGTACCTTTGAGAGGTCCCTAACAGCAGACTTTCCCATCGCGATACGCTGTTTGTAGACAGGAGTAAACGAAATTCTCACTGACAGTTCCTTCAAGTTTTAGAACTCTGACATCAGAGAACCACCATTTTGCAATGTGCGTGGGTGTGGGGAGGCACCTAGAGGACCTGGGACAGCCTTTGCTTGGTTTCTAGTGCAGCTCTCGAGAAGAATGTCTTGTACTGGTGCAGTACTTGGTGTGTTCCTTTCTGTGTCTGCAGTAAGATCCAGACAGCCATGCTAAGAGGTAAGCAGATGAGGGGCGGAACTGGACTGGCTTTGGGGGGAGGGGACCTTTATTTCCCTCTCTGCTCCGACTGAGCACCCACCATCACCCCTACAAGGAGCTGCCATCAGCAAATTCACCTTGATAAGTGCCTTCAAAGTCCCCGCCTTACAAGAGCTAACTCTAGAACTCAGAAATGTGCTCATCCTCTTTGACACACACATACAGATCCTCCTGAAAATGTCTAATTTGGGGATGAAGACTGTGCATTCTCATTTGGTTTTCAGGCATTCTGTCAGGCTTCTGCCCAGGATGGGCAGGCTTCAGTCAGGCTTCCCCCCCAGCATACTCACAGGTACTTACCAATTACAATACATTTTTAAAAACTATTATCCATTACACTAGAAGTATTTAACTTATGCAAAGGGCTTGTGAGTACATGGGCAAATCAGTGTTGTTTCTCTTTTCTAGAAACTAAAAAAATAACCATTCTTTTAATTTTCCAATGATTATGCAGATAGTATTTGCTAGATGTTCACTATGAAAATGACTTTCCAATAAACAATGTATTTAATGGTGTAGTATCAGGCAGGGCTTCTGCTGTGAGGTCCCTTACCTGCAGTGGAAATTCTGACCTGTGCCTGTCATATCTGTGGGTACTTGTGAGACATAATTTCTCACGAAATCTCTCTAGGTTCCTACATTTTCAGCTTAAGTGGCAAACCAAGCTGAAGTAACAAGCCATCAATCAGAATTTTCAAGTAAGACAAGACTTCCACAAGCGCATTTCTTAATCATCATCTTAAGGATTTAAGAATCTAGACTTCAAACATTTAAGACTCTGAAACACCATCAAAAGCTTATGACCCATTTCACTGTAATTTTCCTGTACATAAATTTTTGGAATTGAAAAAATTACTACCAGGTTTTTTTTAGTAATAATTTTTTTTTATTTTATTTTATTAATTTTGATGAACATTTACAGAGATTTTGGATTTCCATTCATTCATTGTACTTTTCTCCCTGCCCACCCCCCCTTCTTGGTAATTATTTTTAATTATCGTATATCTTATAAAATAAATGTATACAGCTCATCAAAACATAAAGAATCACAGAATTATGTTGGGTGGAGGTTGTGGAAGCCTGTATATTTAGCTCAAGTCACTTTTATTTCCTGTTTTGGGGGTAGGAAAAGGGTTTAAACAAGAAAGGTCTCAGTAGTAAGGTGTATAGCCTCACGGATGATATTGAAATAATTGACACTTAGGCTCTGGATACCAGATGGAAGTTGAGGGTCAGCTCCCTGAAAATTAGAACCAAATGGTATTTTAGGAAAGCAGATCATCATTTTAGATTTTTTTAATTCTGAGAAATGATAAGTTCATCATAACTTACTCAATTAAAGTGAAACCACAGTCACTTCTAACTTATAATAAATGAACTTAAGCCTATAGTGTGCACCAGAAAAAAAGTCTTGGGCTTGTTTAAAGTCTAGACTCAAATAAGTCTCTCTCTTTAGGGAAAATCGTAGAAGATACATTTTCCAGATTTACCTCACTCCATACAATTAGTAAGCAGCCCTGGAAGCATAATCTTTAACATATTGGGCAGCTAACTTAAAAGGTTGCAGTTCAAATGCACCATCTGCCCTTCAAGAGAAAGATAAACAGTCTGATCGTGAAGACTCAGAAACCCAGTGGAAGGTTGCTGTACACCAGAACTGACTGTCCAGCAGTAGGCACAGAGAGGGTCAGTGAGAAAGGGGAAGATGGTCAACAAGAAGGACTGGCACAGGGGCAGCCTGGTGGGCTGGAGCACAGCCATGATTATGAAGGTAGTGCAGAGATTCGTTCTGGTGGACACAGGATTGCTAAGGCTCAAGGGCATCTAACAGCAACAGCCACTATTATTGCTGCTATGGCAACACCACCAATAATATGGAACTCTGGTAGCACTGTGGTTAAGGCAATGGCTGCTTGCCAAAAGGCACAGTTCAAAGATGAGGCAGTCTGCTTTTGTAAAGATTGTTGTTACTGTTACGTTGTTAGGTGTAATCAAGTCAAGTATGACACAGAGGGTCCTAATTCCTTTAAATAAGAGGCTCCCAGCTCCCAACTTACTGTTAATCAAATCAGAAAGACATATTTTCTGGATCCCAACTGCTTTAAATAGGAATCTCCCAGCCCCTAACTCACTGTTAATTACAAGGGTCCACCTTGTGCGTTCTAATTGCTTTATACAAAAGGCTTGCAACCCCAGACCAACTATTAATCAAATAAAATAGTCTGTAAAGATTGATAGCCTTGGTAACCCTCAGCAGAATTCTCTATTCTCTCCTATTAGGTCAGTAAGAGTAAAAATTAACTCCAAGGCTACAGGTAAAAAAAAAAATAATTAATTAATTTTTAAAAAGGAACATTTGTACATCATTCTTTTCTTAGCTTTAATTTAGCTTAAAAGGATTTTTCATACACTTAAAAATCTTATCTAATCATTTTAGTAAATTGAAGAAGTAGGTACTGCCATTTCACTGATGAAGCAATGTTGTTGAATGACTAATTCATGGTGACAGAAATGCAGAGTGGGGAATTCACAATGCCAGCCCAGTCCTCAAGTCCAACCCTTCCCACAGGGCCACCTCATCTCTGATGCACTCTTTGCTCAAGCACATGGTAACACTGAGCATATCCATCTCTCGACATGGATGCCAATTGCCTTCCATTTTGCTCTGGTCCCCTTGCTTCGGAAGTGTCAAGACAAAACATTATTTGGCCTGTTACACTTGCAGTAGGCTGATCAAGATCCTGGGACATTTGATTGAGTGTATCTGCTGCCTCTGGCATTTTAAAACTGCATACTTCCTTCAACGACACAGTGCCCAAGCCTCTAGCTTTTTTGTCATTTTCTCAAAACTAGGAAATGAAACTGGCCACCAAGAGCAAACGACCACCCGCGAGAGTATCAGTGCCAACTCAGCAAGATGCAGCAGGACACAGGCAGCTCAGCTTACAGAGAGGGATCAACCCGCCTGCAACTATCTCTGCAGATATGGTTTACTTTTCTTTCTTATTTGACTAAAACAGTCATCATTTTAAAAGTTAAATTATGCACCTATATCACAAAACGCATTCGCAAATCATCCTCTCACATGTTCTTGATCTCCTCATGCGCACAAACAGTGCTGCCTCCAAACGTGTTTGGATGACTATTCCATCCACGCTAGTGAAGAAGACAAGGCAGGCGGATATTTAATGTGCAGGGGAGTGTTTTCTTCTCACATTTTCCTTTTTAAATGTTCCTTTACCCTGTGTCTCTTTGAAGAATTAAAAATTTGGTCAAACCCCTGAAAATTGTTTTGTTGGGTTATTTTTTTCTGTGTGTGACCACAAAGAAGGTCCCTGGCTGGCACAGCCTATGCTCCATTAACTCATCTAAAGGTTGGTGCTTTGAACCTGATCATTGTGTCACAGAGAAAATGTCTGGAGATCTGCTTCCAGAAAGATTATAACCAAGAAAAGCAACACCTCTGCTCTACTCTGTAACAAGAGGGGCTGTTGTGAGCTTAAGTCCATTTGATGGTTTGGACCCATTATTATGGAAAACCTGTTTCTGGCTGTGAAGCTGTGTGGAATTCGGGGTAATGACTCTGCTCAAGCAGCAATAATTGGAAGTCTTGCATCACACCAGCAAACCACAGTCCAGATCATGTGCCCACCACTCCCCTCACTGACCCATCAACCTCCCAGCCCAGATAGGCAGCATGTGTGAGTGAACTCCTTTCTCAAAGAGCCAGTTTCTCTGGGGCCTTTTTTATTTGGATAGGCCCTGACCAGAGACAGACAGAGAAAAGACACAATAATTCTTTGCATATGGATGTATCAAGATGCATCTTCCTGGGTACCTTTGTTCCCAATAAAAGGAAGGGAGGCTGGCAAGAGACACTGCAAGTTGACAAAGACAGATGGGCACATCAGAAAAAATTCTGCTGGTTCCTGTATTTGCACAGCTTCAAGAACACTGAATACACGTGACGTTCCTGCTAATGGAGTACAAATGACAAACGTATTCTGTTGTTCTACTTGTGACACCCGATAGGCTCCAGGCCTATGTTGGGTGACTCTGTGACTCATTTTGCATATTCTTTTCTATCTCTCCTGGTTCAGTAACACGGCTGGGCTCACTCAACATAAACCAGGTCAAAAGGAAGGAGGTGAATGAAGCCAAGAAAGCTTTACTCTTCTTTCTGCGGTGATGGGATATTTGACAGCAGTTATGGGTGATGACTTTATAACAAGATTAATATAATTGGTGTCACTAAATTGTTTTAAAATATGTCGAATTGGAAATGTTGTGATATACACATACACACAATTATATACTAAAAAAAAGAAAATTTGAATGATGGAAATACACAGAGCTGGTGATTGACTCATTGAAACAATAGTCTACTACTAAGTTTTATTTAAAATGTGGTTTATTAAACCCATGAGTTATTTATAAAAAAAAAAAATTAAGACTCCCAGGTCTATTCCAGACACAGAATGTCTGGAGCTAGAAGCCTTGTATTGGGGAGCTCTGGTGGCCTAGTGACAAGGAGCTGCAACTACAATCCCAGAGGCGCACGGTTCGAATCCACCAAATGCTCTGCCAGGGAAGGAGGGACAATCTCCTCCTGTACCAGTCAGATCTGATTTGATAGTACACGCACACAAAAATTTTTAAAAAAAAGCCTTTTATCAACATTTCCAGTACTCCCCAGTAAGCCTTAGAGAGATACAAGCTTCAAAACTACCTTGCTAATGCCTATGAAAGAAACCATTCCTAGTCACATACTGTTGGCAGATGCTCTAGCATTAACCATGACTCCTAGTGACTTCTGGTGAACAACAGATCAGAACCAAGCCTAGCATCACCCTCGTGTTCTCCACCATGCTCCTCGAGACCACTGTCACAGTCCCTCTCACTGAGAGACTTCCTCTCTTTCTGTGATCCTCCACCTCTCCCAGCATGATAACTTTATCTCCAACGACTGGCCCTTTTGACAACCAGAAATGCTGCAGTCTGCACCACAAGGCCCTGGCACTACATGCTGTCTATCGGCACACTCAGGCTCAGAGGCACAGTACCCTGCATGATGTGTACAGAATCCAGAGTCTCCAGAGATATCTGAACACAGATTCTCTTCGGACATGCTCTGGAAGAAATTAAATGCCAAGGAGGAGAAACTTTCTATCTCATAATCACCCTGAACTGTATTCCTCAGATCTGTTTGTCCTCCTTTTTACCCGTCCCTTGTGTCATTAGCTGTCAAGTGTCCCATCCAGCTCCTAACTCCTGGTGACCCCTTGTAAGGAAGTAGAACTACCCCCCTGGACTTTCTTGGCTAAAATTTTTATGGAAACAGGTAACTGAGCCTTTCTCCTACAACGCCACTTTGTTGTTGTCATCATGTGACATTTCAGAGGCCATTAGCAACACTGGGAGAGCAGTTGGTGGATTCCAAATACTTGCCTTTGGATTGGCTTCACAATAGTGATCACTATTACAATGCCAATCCAATGGTAGCACTAGGCCACCAGAACTTCCCAGTAAGAGGTTTAAAGTTTGCTTAGCCATTGGTGCCATCAGAGCTCGCTTTTCCAAGAGGAGAGTTTCAAAAGTATTTCTTTTAGAAACAAGCTGCTTCTTAGAATTTTATTATTTGTTTGAAACAATATAGCCTGTTTCTTCTCCTTTCCATCTTCCTCTTTTATAGGTGAGTGTCCTAACTTCAAAGGGGTTTTCCTTGAATGCCCTTGAATCCTTGAATGTAGCAGCATGCCCTACATTTCCTTCTTAGCACACACATTTACCCATGTACCCAGAGAGCTGGCATAATCTGGAGAAAACACAAAGTGCTCAGGAAGTACTTGCTGCATTAATGAACTGTTGTTATTATGTACCATCAGGTAGGACCTGAAGTGCAGTTGACCCTTCAGTGTGTTTCTTCTTCTTGTTGTGTGCCACTGAGTCTGACTGACCCACAGCTGACCTTTCAGAAGATTTTCAGAGACAGTAAACTGCATGGGAGGGGACTGCCCATCCTTCTCCTGCAGTGTAACTGGTGGATTTGAACCGTATCACAGTTTCTCCTCATTAGACCACCAAAGCTAGAGGCAATTACATGGGGAAAAGACCACTCATCTTTCTTCCATGGAGTAGATGGTGGATTCTAACCATGTAACTTTGGGTTAGCAGTGCAACTCCTTACGACTGAGCCACCAGAGCTCCCTTTTAGAGAATAACAAAGTTTTAATTTAACAAAGCATTGAGAGTATAAGAGTAGAAATAATTGAAACAGTGATTCCCAAATCAGGCTGCTAATTAATATTTCCTAAAAATCTCTTTTTTAATCTTTTTTTAAAATGGAAATTTCTTCTCCAACATTTACTCAGTGAGAAAGGAGATCCTAGAAACCACTTCAGTAGCATATCAAGACGGGAGGGTTCTGGCATCTCCTTCTGACTCTCATGGATTCTTTAGGCTTTAGTGTCTGAATTTTCTTATTCAATAAAGGCGAGAGTCTCATTTTCCAAGTGCCTCTTCAATTCCAAATCTGCACTGTGAACAGCTACCTCAGCATTTTGAAAAGTTGAAGATGAGAGGCAATACCAAAGTTCAAATCATGGTTACTATTTCTAGCATTGTGGCTTTCTATCTTAAGGCTGTACATCATGGGTTATGCCAGTTAGTAAGAGTGTAGAAGGAGCTGAAGAGAAGATTTCAAAAAGCAGCATGGAAAGACAAAGCAAAGTATCAGAATGAAACGTACAAGGAGCTGGAGTCGGAAAATCAAAAGGGACACGAATTTGCTCAGCATTTCTTAAGCTGAGGGAATTAAAGAACAAATTAAAGTCTCTAGTTGCAATAATTAAGGATGCTGAAGGTAGAATGTTGACTGACCCATGAAGCATCAAAAGAAGATGGAAGGAGTACACAGAGGCACTATACTGAAAACAATTGGTTGACACACAAGAATGTCATGAAACAACATAGGATCAAGAGCTTATGGTGATGCAGGAAGTTCAAACTGCTCTGAAGGAACTGACAAAAATAAAACCCAAGGAATTGATGGAAAACAAACTAACATATTTCAGCAAACAGATGCTGCCCTGGATGTGCTCATCAGGTTATACCAAGAGACCTGGGGGTGGCGGGGAAAAACCTGGAGAACAACTATCTGGACAATGGACTGTAAACGATCTATATTCATTCCCATTCCAAAAGAAGGTGATCCAACAGAGTCTGGAAAGTACAAAACGATATAAATAATATCACATGCAAGCAAGAAACAGCTTATCCAAAAATAACTAAAACAGTACATCAGCAAAGAACTACCAGATGTGCAGCCTGGGTTTAGAAGAAGCCATGGCATTAGAACGTCATAGATGACATTACATGGATCTTGGCAGAAAGCGGAGAGTGCCCGAGGAATATATGTCTGTGTTTCATTGACTATGCAAAGGCATTTGACAGTGTGAATCACAAGAAATTGTGGCTAACCTGGAGAAGAATGGGAATCCAGAATACTTGTGTTCATGCGAAACCTATACAGAACAGAGAAACACTGCATGGTTCAGGATCAGGAAAGGTGTGTGTCAGGGATGCATCTGATCTCCACACTTTCTCTTGTGTGTGTGTGTGTGTGTGTGTGTGTGTGTGTGTGTGTTTAAATTTTTTTAATTATTATTTTAATTTTAATAAAAGTTTACAGAGACTGAGGATTTCCATTCATTCATTGTTGCACTTTTCTCTCTGCCTACTTCCCCGGCCCCCAATTCGCTCTTCTCTTTGAAAAGTAAAAGAAAAATCTTTCATTGTTATACAATCCATCCCCACAAGTCCACTCCACTATACAGCCTTCATTCTGGACTCCTGTCATGACAAAAATACCTAATCACTTAACCCTTTTAAACAGTTTTCTCCCTCACCTGTTTCAATGCAGTATACATTATTTATCCCATCTTTCTCAGTCTCCCCCAACCCCGATGTCAGTCCCGTTTTACAACAGTGGCACTATGCAGTATTTGTCCTTTTGTGACTGAGATATTTCACTCAGCATAATGTCCTCCAGGGTCATCCATTTTGAATAATATTGCATTAATTCCTTGTTTTTCAATGCAGCATAGTATTCCATTGTGTGACTATACCACAGCTTCTCTAGCCATTCACTTGTTGATGGGCACTTAGGTTGTTTCCAACTCCTTGCTATTGTGAACAAAGCTGTGATAAACATGGGTGTGCATATGTCTGCTTGGGTGGCAGTTATGGTCTCTTTGGGATATATTCCCAGTAGTGGAATTGTTAGGTCAAATGGTATCTCTATTTGCAAATTTTTGAGAAAGTGCCACACTGCCTTTCACAGTGGTTGCACCATTTTACACTCCCACCAACAGTGAATAAGGGTTCCAGTTTATCCACAACCTTGCCAGCATTTGTTGCTTGCTGTTCTGTTAAATTTTGCTATTTTTACTGGAGTGAGATGATATACCATAGTTGTTTTTCTCCATACCTTTTCAATCTATACGCAGAACAGATCGTCTGGGAAGCTGGGCTCTATAAGGAGATATGTGGCATCAGGATTGGAGGAAGACTCATCAACAACCTGCATTATGCAGGTGATGCAACCTTGCTTACTGAAACAGGGAAGGACCTTACACATTTGCTTCAAAAGGTCAAAGACTAAAGCCTTCAATATGGTTTGAAGCTGAACAATAAGAAAACAAAGATTTTCACGACTGGGCCAATTGGCAGCACTGTGATAGAGAAGAGATTGAGATTTTTAACAGCTTCAGCTTGCTCAGCTTTACAATCAATACTCTTGGTACCTGCAGTCAGGTAAGCAAAAGATAAACTGCAATGGGAATGTCTGCTGTCAGGGATCTCTCCAGAGTACTGAAAAACAATTATGTCAGTCTGGAGACTAAGGTGTGCCTGATTAAGACCATGGTCTTTGCAATTACTTGCTATGCATCAAAGAGCTGGACAAGAACTAAGGATGATAGAAGGACCAATGCCTTTGAGTTGTGATTTTGGAGAAGAGTACTGAACATACCATGGACTGCCAGGAGAACAAACAGGTCTGTTCTGGAGAGGATGAAGCCAGTTTGCTCCCTGGGGCTAAGGATTTTGAAGTTCTGTCTCACATACTTTGGGCATTTGGCCAGGAGGGACCAGTCCTTGGAGAAAGACAGGAGAGGAAGACCCAGAATGAGATGGATTGACTCAGTGGCTGGAGCAATGGGATTAAGTCTGTTATATATGATGAGATTGGCTCAGGATAGGGCAGGGTTCATAGCTAATGTACATAAGGTCACTGTGAGTCGCAGGCAACTTGACGACATATGACAATAACAACAACAGTGTATAGCATGTGAAGCTGCTAACTGAAAGGTCAGCGGTTCAAATTCACTAGCTGCTCCACAGGAAAAAGATGAACAGTCTTGTAAAGTTTTACAGCCTGAATCTTAGAGTGGAGGAAAATGTCAAACAAAACTCAATCATTTAAAAAGTCCGGCTCATTAGTCTCATAGAGTTTGGGGGAAAACCCATACTGTGGTCCTTAGTCACCATTCAACTTGAGCAAAACTCAACGTTTAGCCAAACAGGCAGGACTGTAAAGTGAACAACTGCACCAGAATGGCACTCACTCTTCAGAGTTGCAGTCACAGGAGGGCAAAAAGCAACATATGCTCAAGGATAAGGCCCTAAAGGCAGGAAGGTACAGGCCTACTGGAAAAGAGAATCACAGAGAGGAATTGGGGAAAGTGTTATTACAGTGTGGGTATCGTCATTAATGTCATAAAACAAAATGTATATGAATGGCTGAACTTGCTTCATAAACTTTTACTCAAATCACAATTAAAAAGGAAAAAGAAATATTCACAACCTCAGAAACCCACGGAGGGCTAGTGAGTGGGAATCAATCCTCACTGGTGGGTTTGGCTTTCAGGTTTAAGGAAGTTTTTACCAATACTGCCCCTTTACAGTAGCAACCAAAGACTTATTTGTTAACTATCTTTTGCTACTTGACCTCTTGCTGTGTGGTATAAAAGTTACATAAGCCAACTGTTAGGCATGCACCCAGTTTCTGTACTTGCACTTCTCCGCAGCTGGGCACACTGGGCCTGTAGACAAGCAGCACACACTTAGACACCCTGTGTCCAGGCCTCTGGCTCAACTACTGTGTGACCCCAGTTCAGATGAGGAGAAGATGGGCATGGCTAAGGGACCTGTCAATGTGGGGTCTGGTCACAGCCTCACCCTGCTTTACAGCCTGCACAAGCTGTGAGAACAACAGGAAATGGCCGCGGGGGTATATGTAGCCACACTGCTTCTCCAAAAGTGCCGTTCTGCACACATTATCATGAAAGCTTTCTCTGGGGGTAGCCATGTCTGGTGTCTTCTCCTCAGGACTCCTGAAGGGCTTGTAAAACTGACCCAAGGAAGAAGACAAATGGATGTCTTTTTTGTCTTCTTCATTTTAAGGGGGAACAGACCAATGTATGGTCTTTTTACAAAAGATTTCAGAGAGAGCGAAGGTCCAGGTAGGCTGGGAAACAGCAGGAGAAAATGTAGATTTCCATGAGCCTCTAAACAGAGCACATCTGAGAAAATAGTGCATTCTCTACAGTGGATCTTCCCACACCTCTTTAATTAGTTGGCTCTCCCTTGCTCCAGTCCCCTGGCAAATGTGACTTGGAGTTAACTGCTGGCACCTCGCTCACCCCAACTAAGGCACTCACTACAGTCAAGTCAATTCTGGTTTTGGCAGCCTGTGGACAGAGCTGTCTCACTGAGTTTCAAAGCCTGTGTGTCTTCACGGAAGTGGGAGAGAACTGCCTAATTTTCCTCTCCTGGTGCTGCTGGTGGTTTCGACCACCAAACCTCTGGTAAGCAGCTGAAGGCTTGCATCAAAGGCCCATCAATGCTCCTCCCCTAAATGTCCTTCAAATCCCCTCTGACAGATCCAGAGGAAAGGAGATCTGGATCAGGGCTTGAAGGGCCCAGCACAAAGGGCCCCATGCACACTGTGTCCTCAAACTGGACCACTCCAAACAAAACAGAAGAAAATGTCTCTCCTTCTAGGTTCACCATGAGGGGAAAGCTTCCTTTACTACTTTGGAAGTGGTTTTCTTAGAGTGTTTGTTTGTGTGTACATGACAGTGCAATTCCCACCCCCATTTTATTTCTTTTCTATAGTTTGCTCGGCTCCACAGTCAACACTCTCGGCACCAGCAGCCAGGAAATCAAAATACATATTGTGATAGGAAAGTCTGCTGTTAGGGACCTCTCTAAAGTACTCAAGAGCAACGGTGTGTCTCTGGAGACTAAGGTGCATCTGATTTGCAATCACTTGTTATGCATCGGAGAGCTGGACAATGGCTAGGGAGGACAGAAGGGGAACTAACGATACCTTTGAGCTGTGGGCCTGGAGAGGAGTATTAAATGTACCATGGACTTCCAAGAAAACAAAGAGATTCATCTTGGAGAGGGTTAAACCAGGCTACTTCTTGGAGGAAAGAATTCTGGGGCTTTGTCTGACATACTTTGGACATGTTCTAAGGAGGGACAGGTCCTTGGAGAGGGACATCATGCTTGGGAGGGTGGAGGGACAGCGCAGGAGGGGAAGACCCTCTATGATGTGGACTGATTCAATGACTTGGGTAATCGGGATGGGTGTGTTGGAGACAGTGCGATTGGCACAGGACAGAGCAGGGTTTAAGGTTGTTGTACATAGGGTTGCTATGAGTCCCAAACAACTCGATGGCACATAACAACAACAACAACATTTATTATTATTAATTTTAAGGAAAATTTACAGAAACTCTGGATTTCCACCCTCCCGCCCAGTTTGGTCTTCTCTTTGAAAAGCAAAAGAAAAATCTTTCACTGTTATACAATCCCATCCCCCAAGTCCACTCCACTCTGCAGCCTTCATTCTAGACTCCTGTCATGACAATAATACTTCATCATATATCCCTTTTAAACAGTTCTCTCCCTCACTGGTTTCAATGCAGTATACATAACTTAGCCCACCTTCCTCAGTCTCCCCCCAACCCCGATGTCAGTCCTGTTTTATAACAGTGGCACTATGCAATATGTGTCCTTTTGTGAGTGAGATATTTCACTCAGCATAATGTCCTCCAGGGTCACTCATTTTGAATATTTCATGTTGTTGTTGTTGTTGTTATGTGCCGTCAAATTGCCTGCAACTCTTTATATAACAGCCCTAAACTCCGCCCTATCCTGTGCCAATCTCATTTCTTCGATACACCTACCCCCATTACCCCAGTCACTGAATCAATCCATCTCATAGAGGGTCTTCCTTTCCTGCAATATTCCTGCACCCTCCCAAGCATGATGTCCCTCTTCAAGAACTAGTCCCTCCTTGCAACATGTCCAAAACATGTCAGACAAAGCTTCAGAATCCTTGCCTCTAAGGAGCAGCCTGGCTCCACCCTCTCCAGGACAAGCCTGTTCCTTTTCTTAGCAGTTCATGGTATATTCAATACTTTTCTCCAACACCACAGCTCAAAGGCATCAATTTTCCTTCTATCATATATAGTCATTGCCAGCTCTCTGAGGCATAGCAAGTGATTGCAAAAACCATGGCATGTATCAGGCGCACCTTAGTCTCCAAACTGACATCATTGCACTTCACTACTTTGGAGAGGTCTCTAACCGCAGACTTTCCCATTGCAAATACATCTTTTAATTTTCTGGTTGCTAGTGCCAAGAGTGTTGAGTGTTTCAACAATCAGAGCTGTCTGGAAGGTCATGAGCAGTGCTCATCTAGACCCTTGATATGCTACCAGACTCACAGTTCATAATGAGGTCTCCCCCCAGTAATCTATCAACCTTTTCTCAGATGAGTTTGCATTTAAGCATCACCACTTGGCAGAGACCTGAGTTGAGGATGTGATACCCTGACTCACACCCCACAATGAAGGGGATGTGTTTAGCGAAAGCTGTACCCTGAAAAGGAAAGGTGAATGGCACTCAAATATTTGGGAGCTCAGTCACCTCCATGTGAACCCAGCACAGGTATCTAATCTAGCTGCTGCCAAGCAGATTAATGATGACCCAAATTCATGATGCCTCACATTCACGGTGACCACTGCTCATGATGATCCACGCTTATGGAGACTACAGCCATGATGACCACATTCATGGTGATTCACGCTCACATGGCCATGCTTATGATGATCATACTCAGGGTGACCATGTTCATGGTGACCCGTGCTCCTGGGGACTTGCACTCATAGTGACCATGTTCATGGTGACCCATGCTCCTGGAGACCTGCACTCATAGTGAACACACCCCTGGTGACCACAGTCATGGTGATCCACGCTCACATGGCCATGCTTATGGTGATCACACTCAAGGTGACCATGCTCATGGTGACCCATGCTCCTGGAGACCTGCACTCATAGTGAACACACCCACGGTGACCATAGTCATTATGATCCACACTCACGTGACCATGCTCCTGGTGATGACACCCATGGTGATCATGCTTAAGGTGACCACATCTGCAGTGCTTCATGCTCATATTGACCACACTCATGGTGACCACACTCATGGTGACCCACTCTCATGGTGACCATGCTCACAGTGACCCACATTCCCAGCACATAACTTCCAGAGTTTCAATAGCTGCCTTTGCACATGGAAGACCCCAGTTCTCCTCTGAGGAGCTTCCGCATGGACCTGTTAGCGGCTAAGTGTATGCATGAACTGCACCAGGCACCATTCTGCAGGCACCAAGTAATTCTCAGGCCACTGAGAGGAACAAGATTGGACAAAAGGTGTGCTCTTCAATGTTTGATGAAAATATTGTGGTACCTGTCCCAACTAGGAGGTTAACTGAATGTGGTTCATTTTATCCAGCTCCTTATGTTGATTCAGAATAATGCAGATGCTATAGGTATAGCTGATGTTCAGTGAATGCAAGTGAAACACACAAGGGAAAGGAGGTGTGGAAATTAGAGGTTTCCTGTCCTAAAGGGAGTGATCCCAGTACAGGATTTGCAGTGGGCAATTCTGTGGGGTGCAGTTAACATTCATCTGCTAACATAATGTCTGGAAGTTCAAGTCTTCCCAGAAGTGCTTTGAAAGAAAGTTCTGGTGATCCATTTCTGCAAACCCAGCCACTGAAAACTCCCAGGAGGACAGTTCTGCACAGACACTTGGGGACAGCCTGAGCTGGAGCTGAAATAACTACAGCTCAAACCAAGGGGGGTGGGGGTGGTCTTCCCTGCCTGGGCTTCAGGGCTCCCAGTCCTTTCTCTACTTCCCTCAGCACAAAGCAGGGCAAGAAAATCTAGCTGCAGACCCTGTGTCTGTCCTGGGCTGTGCTGAGGCTGTGGGCAACAAGAAGGAAAAGACTACAGCTTGCCATAAGTGTTTATTCTGGGGACACCAGAGTTATAGAAGAAATGTTCTCAGAAAAGGGTTAGGAGGCAAAGCAACATCCAGAAGCAGGCAAGAGACAGCATTCTAGTTTGTAATGGGACTCTGAAGAGAGACATGACTGAAGGCCTGGGTCCTCACCTGCACAGCAAAGCAGTAGGCAAATGACCACTAAGCTGTTTCTCAAGTTACCACATCCTATTGCTTCAGGCAGAGAATTAATGAAGGGCAAGGCAGGCCCTGCCCCACTCTAAACGGAGGCTGGAAGTACCAGCACGCTGCCACATGGTGGCCACTCCACCAGGGCACACAGGTGACTGTCATCTCACCAGAGAGAGCTTGAGGGCCGACTTTGGGCACCAAAGGATGTGTGAGGTTGTCCTCTCTGATTCTACCCCAAACAGGGACACAATGCTGAAGGCCACTTGGCAGTCACTTTTATGTTGTTTTGCTTCAATTTGTGGGGGAAATGAACTTGCTAGTCAATTTGGAACTGCCCTGAGGGGAAGTGTGTCCTAGGAGGGAACATATACTTCTTCCCAGTGTAGGATGGGGGAAGCAGACGCCTGCTTGTCCCTCCTCTCCACCTGCTCTCCTCTCTACAGGGAGACCCAGGCAAAAAGTCAGGTGTGAAGGGCCAGATCGGCTCTGAGCAGCTGTCGCCAGTGCTAGGCTCTCGCTCAGGGCTGCCTGAGCTGGTGCTGCCAGGGGACCTCTCCATCAGACAGCACACAAGCAGCTCAAAATCCATCACTGAAAACCAGTTGGTATCATTCAATTCTTACTCAGGAAGACCCTCTGTGACTAGAGCAGAATTGTGTTCCCTGGACTAGTTTTTTTCAGAAGTGTTACCAGGCATTTCTTCTGAGGTGTTTCTGGGGGAACACAAAGCTTCAATCTCAGTCATCAGCGAAGACCAGGTAACTGCACAGCCAAGATTCCAGAGGCATCCACTCACAGAAGATTCATTAACCAGCACATGTACAAGGTGACTGGGTGTACCCTACTCAGTCAACGTGTTCGAATGCACTTCCTGGTGGCTCTGGCTGCAGCAGGTCAGCTTTTAAAGCTTGCACATCAAGCCTTACTGACAAGCACTACTTTAGACTGGCTGTTTCACACTGAGCCAGAGCCTAGCACACTATAACCACCACCAAGTAATCCCAAGATTTTCT
Source organism: Elephantulus edwardii (assembly GCF_000299155.1). Taxonomy (NCBI): domain Eukaryota; kingdom Metazoa; phylum Chordata; class Mammalia; order Macroscelidea; family Macroscelididae; genus Elephantulus; species Elephantulus edwardii. The sequence goes on along the minus strand of NW_006400073.1, from coordinate 1,446,865 downwards.
TTCAAGATCTTTTATTTGGGGGGAGGTGTCTTTATTTTTCCTTGTTAAATTTTCTACTACTTTAGTTAACAAAATTCTAATACATTGTTTTCAAGAACAAATTCTTTCAATTTCCCTCACCTCCCCACCCATCAAATTGTACAATCCCATGATTAATTCTCCCTCCCCTGCACATCCTCATCCCTCTGCTTCCAATCTCTCCCACCCCTCTTGAATCCTTACACTCACTCTACAATAATGGTTTTATACAATACTTATCCTTTGTGGGACTGAGTTAGTTCACTCAGTATAATGCTCTCCAGTCCTTCCCAAGTTCGGTAATAATTTATAAAATCATTGCTCAAGATCTTAAAGCAGTTTGTCATGACAATAATTTTTTAAAACCATAATACAACCAATAACCTACCAATAATCTGTTTGTAAAGATGCCCTGATGGGTAAAGTGCTCGCCTGCTAACCCAAAGGCTGGCAGCATTAATCCATCAGCCATTTCATGTGAGAAAAAGAAGTATTCCACTCCTATTATTGATTTATAGCTTCAGAACCCCCGAGGGAAGGACCCTCAAAAAACAGCTGTATGGCAGTGGGCTGGGTTAGGGTTTTTACTATTTGCCAGGTTGGAGTCACTGAGTGGTGCAAACAGTTAACACATTCAGCTGCTAGCTGCAAATTTGGACGTTTGCATCTATTTAGCCTCACCCTGGAAGGAAGGCTGATAGTTTTCTGGAAAGTCAGCCCCTGCAAAGTCCATGGAGCATAGCTCCATATGGACCTGGGGCCGCAGGCATCCACTCAGGCCACATGGCAACTCGCCAGGTATGGAATGCACACTTTGCACATGTTACTTTACCCAAGTCCATTCTCACTAGAGCCTTAAAGCTCAATTTGACAGGTCTGGAAGGGGAGACTTCAACTTAGAACTTAAAAGTGGTAGAAACACAATTTGAACTCAGATCTGCCTAATTCGTAAACACATATCTTCCAAAGTCCATATTCTTTCCCTACCCAGCATGTATATGGTTAATAAATAATGCTCTTCTTTGCATACACTCAAAAATACTAACTCTAAAAATGTACTTTCTTGCAAGGCATGGCTCCCAGAGCCACCATGCAACTGTCATCCTTCCCCCAGGCCACCCACCCTCCCCCACAACAAACACTTCCTCTTCCTCTCCTCTCCCCAGCCTCTGTCCCTCCCCTCTTTCAAACTCAGAACTCACTTCCTCCTTGAAGCTTTCTCTTATTAACCCCACCCAACTTTGGTCACTTCACCAATTTTGTTTCTCCTCAAATACTTGTGCTCAGATGCCACAAGGGTTGGCCCTTTTTAATGCAAACTGATTTGGCTAGGTGTTCTTGGTCAAGTTGTTCCTATCCCTCTCTTGAGATTTTCCCACAGTTCCTGACAATGGGCACTGTGCACAGTCCCTCTGGCCTCCTGTCTTTGCCTGTGGCCCACTCCACTCAAAACTGAATGCAAGGGCATTCTCCCAAGCATCTGACCAAATGATGCAAGGATCCACCTGGTTATGGCCAAAGGAGTTGTGGATAACAGCTCAGGTGAGAGATCAGAAGAAACAACACTTGGAGGAAGTGTCCTGGATGAGTTCTCCTCTGCAACCTTCACATTCTATGACACGTCTGAGAACCAGCTTTGTCCAGCCTTGGGGTCAGACCACACTGACTTCTCTCAAAGATCTTCTCTTAGGTCTTCCTGTCATCAGGTTCCTCCTACTCTTCAATTGTAAGATGAAGCCAGCAATGGAGTAGTGTTTTGGGGCTGGTGGGCTAGGTCTGAGAGATTTAAGGTCTTTACTCAGTGGTGCTGGGAGGAATGAGCATCTAGGACCAGCATGGGGAGTCTTAACCAGAGAGGAGGGAGAGGAGGGGACAGGCAGGGAGAATACTGGGAGGCAATTACACTCTAGCCAACCTTCAAAATCTTAAGAGTATTTAGAGTGGGAGGCTAATCTGGAGGAGGCACCAACAAGGTGATCACACAGCAGCTCCAGCTTGTTTCAGGGAGCTCAGCTGATCAGGGAGTCATCATTCCTGAGTGCCTCCCCCCAAAAGCACGTCACTTCACTGTCACCCAGCAGCCCAAGAGGACTACTGAAGGGTAAGTGTGCTTCTTTGCTCCCCGCCACGTTAGCAGGCGTTCCCCCCCCAACCCCCCACCCGCCACACCGCCTACCGATTTCAGCCTGGCACTCACGGTTTTCACAAGATGGGTTTTGTGGTTTGGTGGGGTGTTTTTCCTTCTTAAGTTTGCAGCTGCTAGTTTTGAAACCACCAGCCCTGAGGCAACTCAGTCAGTCACAAAAAGGGGGGGGGGAGACAAGGAAGAGGAAACAGAATGAAGGAAAGGGATGGCACATGTCTTTCAGTAAATCATTTATGACGACGTGTAACATTAACAGGTCTGTGGATCTCTCTGCTGGCCCAGTTCTTGCTCTGTGTTCCTACTTTAGTTCGCAAAAGGGCTGCTTCTTTCATACACTCAGGGTGCACAGGTCTGCAGGGGGCACTTTGAGGGAATGTGCTTCATATGCTGAGGACCTAGCTGACAATGTGTGACAAACCAAGACTTTATGATGAGTATCTATGTAAGAACATGAAGATGATCTGCCAGCTTCCAACTGCTGGAGTGCTAGGGTGTGAGAACACACTCAAAGAAGGTACATGATGGGGGAGCAGTGGAAATGAGGGCACAAAGGAAACCCCTGACCAAGTTTGCAAGTGTTAAGTGGGGAGCTTGTTCTAGCCCATCAAATAAATTACTTTGCATATGTAAACAAAGTACTTAGCTGAACACAGCCTCCAGGTAAAAAGAGGAGCCAGAAATAAACTGAATAAATTGAACCCACATAAACTTTACATTTAGAGCTCTGCTCCCCATGTGTATCCATGGATTCCCATCTAAACCAGGAACACCAGCCCCAGCTGTCCTGGGGGGAGTAGTTGCCCAACTCTCCTCTGTGGCGGGGTACAGAGGACACTCAGCGAGTTAGTTGTCAGGATGACTTTGGATCATTTTTGTATCATCTGTTGGCTAGCATTTTCATTCAGACTTCATCACTCCCTATGGGCTTAGTAAAAGAAAATTTTGGTGACATTACCAAGTCAAAGAGACAAAAACAGGACCTCCAAATGAGGCCTGCTTTGGCCTTGGATTGTTGTTAGATGTTGCCAAGTTGACTATTACTGACAGCAATCCTATAAAGAGAACCCTTCCCTATGCTATGCCATCCTCATCACCTCTGTCATGAGGTCACTGGCAGGCTCAAGCCCACTGTAGTAGTCACTGTGTCAATTAATTTGTTTAAGGGTCTTCCTCCTTTGCTACTTTGTCACCATGATGTCTCTCTCCAAGGACTGGTTCCTTCTGAAAACAAGACCAAAGTGAGTATGATCTCAAAGGAGCACTTTAGTTGCACTTCCTTCACAACATATCTATCTGTCCTTCTGGCAGTCCATGGTATGCTCTTCATCGGCACCACAATTTTAAGGCATAGATTCTTTGTCATCCTTATACATTGTCCAATTTTCAGATGCATAGAAAGCAACAGAAAACGGCATATCCTGGATCAGGCACACTTTAGTTTTTAAACTACAACCTTGCTTCCTCAGAACTTCCTAGTGGTCTTTGACAGCATATTTTGTCACTCTAACACATCTTTTCTTTAAATTTATTTTTATTTTATATTAATTTTCATACAAAACTCATGTACATTGTGTTTAATCCATATACACTGTTTCACAAATTCCTCAATCCACATTGTGTTTCATATGATCATTCCTATATATTGTGTTTTCTATTAATCACCATTGATCTATGTCCCCATCTTTTTAAGTCCCCACTGAATCTCCCTAATTCCTTCACCACCACCCCACCTATCAAACTCTGTAACCCCATGATTTTCAATCCCCATCTTCAGCTCCCCTGCTTTCACCTTGGACATTTTATATACATCTTGTTTGTTATCCTTCTACAATATTATCTTATGCAGTATTTCGACCCAGCCATTCCATTGTTAAGAACATGACCAGAGGAAAACAGAACTGAGACACAGATAGACATTTGTACACCAATGTTCATAGCAGTATTATTAACTATAACAAGAAAATGGAAACAACCCAATGTCTATGAAAAAATGACTGAAATGAGAAACTGTGGTACATTCACATGATGGAATACTATACAATACTCAGGGGCAACAATTTTTAAAAAATACTATATAGCATGGGAGAGGCTAGAGAACATTATGCTGAATGAACTAACTCAGTGTCATAAGGTCAAATACTGCAACACACCTTTTTATTTCCTGATTACTGCTACCACGGGTGTCGGTATTAGAGAGTAGGGCAAATATTACCTTTTGGAGTTTCCTTCCTTCCCCCCCGCCCCGTGTACACATGCTTCTTCTAGAACACCTAACCCACTCTATTCTTACATCAGAATTATTTTCAATCATGGTCTCTTTTCCCTTCCTTTCTATACACCCCTCCCTAATTTACTGGAAATCCCTAAGGGTTGGGCTATGTTTATTTTTCATATCCCCCACAAAGCTACCAAGCAAAATATGCAAGAGGCACTGTATACTGATTACTGAATAGAATTGAGCAAGATTATCAGTTGACCTACTATTCAGTAAGGGTGCCCTGGTGTTAAGAAGCTGAGCTACAATTCCAAAAGCATATGATTCTAATCCTCCTGCTGTACCTCAGCAGAAGAATGGGCAATCTTCTCCCATGTGATTTACTGCCTCTCAAAACACACTAGAGGGTCAGCTAGGAATCAGTTTTGACTTGATGGCACACAACTCCTCTTCAATAATATATCCTAACTTCTCTTACTATTTGCAACCCAAAATCCAAGTTCTCTTACAATTACTGTTGAGTCACAAGTGGGTTAGACTCCATAGGGTTTTGAATGGCTGTTTTTTTGGAAACAGATTGCCAGGCCATTCTGCGGAGATGGCTGTGGGTGGACTTGAACCTCTGACTTAGCAGTAGCACATACTGTGCATTTGTACCACCAGAACCATCGATTCTGTACAGCCTCCCAAAAGAGCTTTTCTATGGTCCTCACTTACCTACTGCCTTCACTTGCTGGCTTGCCTTTAAACACTCTCTGCTTTTCTCCTGTCCATGGTATTTCCTCTCATGGAATATCCTGTCAGGTAAATCCAGAATATTTTTTAAATCAACTCCTCTGTTAATTCCTCTGTGACTATACACTTGCCTCTCCTAGTCCTTTCCAGAGAGGCTAGGTATCTCATCATTCGGTATCATTTGGGCATACTATTATGAAAATGTTTGCTACTTTCTTTTTTTTTTCACCTTCAGTGGCACCAATTCAATTTATTAAATGTCACATTTTTTATCTTATTTTATTAATTTTAATGAATATTTACAGAAATTTTGGATTTCCATTCCTTAATTGTTGTACTTTGCTCCCTGCCCAGCCCCTCCCCCCCAACCCGCCCAGTTGGCTCCTCTCTTTGAAAAGCAGAAGAAAGATTCCTTCTTTGGTATACAATCCCACTGCCCCAAGTACACTCCACCACGCAACCTTCAATCTGGACTCTTGTGATAACCATAATACCCTATCATATACCGCTTTTAAATTATTCTCTCCCTTGCTGAAAGCAGGGAGTACCAGAGGAATGTCTATCTGTTTCATTGACTAGGAAAAGGCATTTGACTGTGTGGATCATAACAAACTGTGGCTGACTCTGAGAAGAATGGGAATCCCAGAACACTTGATCTTACTAATGAAAAACCTATACTTGGACCAAGAGGCAGTCGTCAGAACAGAGAAAGGAAACACTGCATGGTTCAAAATTGGGAAGGGCATACGCCAGGGATGTGTCCTGTCTCCATACCTTTCCAACTTGTACGCAGAATAGATTATCCGGGAGGCTGGGCTCTACGAGGAGAAATGTGGGGGTCAAGATTGGTGCAGATGATACAACCCTGCTTGCTGAAACTGAGGAGGACCTGAAGAGCTTGCTGCAGAGGGTCAAGGACTGCAGCCTCCAATATGGATTGAGGCTCAATGTCAAGAAGACAAAGATTCTCACCACTGGGGTAATTGGCAGCATCAGGATGGATGGTGAAGAGATTGAGATTGTTCACAACTTCGGTTTGCTTGGCTCCACAGTCAACACTCTCGGCACCAGAGGCCAGGAAATTAGAAGACGTATTGCCAAGGGAAAGTCTGCTGTTAGGGACCTCTCCAAAGTACTGAAGAGCAATGGTGTCTCTTTGGAGACTAAGGTGCGTCTGATAAAGGCCATGGTCTTTGCTATCACTTGTTATGCATCAGAGAGTTGGACAATGACTAAGGAGGATAGAAGGAGAATTGATGCCTTTGAGCTGTGGTGCTGGAGAAGAGTATTGAGGGCACCACTGACTGCTAGGAAAACAAACAGATTCATCCTGGAAAGGGTCAAACCAGGCTGCTTCTTGGAGGCAAGGATTCTGAGGCTCTGTCTAACATACTTTGGACATGTTGCAAGAGGGACAGGTCCTTGGAGAGGGACATAATTCTTGGTAGGGTGGAGGGACAGCACAGAAGGGGAAGGCCCCCTATGAGGTGGATTGATTCAGTGACTGGGATAATCGGGATGGGTGTGTCGGAGACGGTGCAAATGGCACATGACAGAGCAGAGTTTAGGGATGCTGTACATAGGGTCGCTATGAGTCGCAAGTGACTCGATGGCACATAACAACAACAACAATCTGCTTCGATGCAGTATACATAATTTATCCAGTTTTTCTCAGTCTTACCCAACCCTGATGTCATTCCTGTTCTACAACAGTAGACTGCATGGTGCCATGCAGTATTTGTCCTTTTGTGACTGAAATATTTCGCTCAGCATAACATCCTCCAGGGTCACCCATTTTGAATAATATTGCATGAGTTCCTTGTTTTTCAATGCAGAGTAATATTCCATTGTGTGAATATACCACAGCTTCTCTATCCATTCATTTGTTGATGGACACTTAGGTTGTTTCCAACTCCTTGTCATTGTGAACAAAGCTGTGATAAACATGAGAGTGCATATATCTGCTTGGATGTCAGTTATGGTCTTTTGGGGGTATATTCCCAGTAGTGAAATTGCTGGGTCGAATGTGTCTCTATTTGCAACTTTTTGAGAAAGCGCCATACTGCCTTCCACAGTAGTTGCAGCATTTGACACTCCCACCAATAGTGAATAAGGGTTCCAGTCTTTCCACAACCTTGCCAGCATTTGTTGCTTGCTGTTCTGTTAAATTATGCAATTCTGACTGGGGTGAGATGATATCTCATACTTGTTAAAATGTTTACTACTTTCTTGTCTAAACATTCATTTATGCCCATTTCGTTCAGTGTGCCAGCATGCATCAAGGACGGGGATCATGTCATACACATAATTGCATTCCCATAGCTTTTGTGGCCCAGGAAGAGTTGGTGCTTCATAAATTTACGAAGATTCAATAGATGAAGTAAAATGGGTTCCATGGGTCTGGGCCTTGGACTTTCAAGCAGGGTCTTCGTATATCACTCCTTTCTTTTGTTCGTCTCACTCACCTCCTTGCTACATATAAAGACCAGGAACACAGTTGTTGTATTTGTTTCAGAAATATGTTTGTGCAGAAGGTCCACATGACTACCTACAGCCATTCCTACCCAAACACTCTGTGGCCCTCCATTACTAGCAGTGGATGTTAACTCAGGTCTCCATTGCCCTGACAGTCAGACATCTGTGGAGATGAGTCTTCCTATGTCACAAAGCCTGCCTCTGTAGAATATTAGTTAACAGCATTTCAATGGCCATTTGTCATCTCTAGAATGAGGAAATCATTCAAGAAGCCAGACGACATGGAGAAGAATGTGCCATCAGGATTGGAGAAGACTCATCAATAACCTACATTATCCAGATGACACAATCTTTCCTGCAGCAAGTGAAAAGGACTAGAAACACTTATTCCAGAAGATCAAAGACTACAACCTTCAATACAGATAACATCTCAACATCAAGAAAGCAAAAATCTACACAACTGGACCAATAGACAACATCATGATCAATGCTGAAAAAATTGAAGTTGTCAATGATTTAATTTTACTTGAATCCACAATCAACACCCATGGTAACAGCAGTCAAGAAATCAAAAGACTTGTGCTTTGGGAAAACTGTCAAAGATCCCTCTAAAGTGCTGAGGAGCACAGTTAAGTCAGTTTAAAAACAAAGTGCTCCAGACCTAATGGTGCTCTAGTGGCCTAGCAGTCTCAGCTGTGGTCTTTTTAATTAATTCCTATGTCTCTGAAAGTTGGACAATGAATAAGCGTGGCAGAAGAACTGACACCTTTGAGTCATGGTGTTGGCGAAGGGTACTGAACATCCCATGGACTGTCCAAGAAACAAGTCCTTAAAGCCAAGGATGACAAAACGTCATCTCACATATTTGAGTATATTGTCAGGAGGAGCCGGGCTTTGGGAAATGACATCATGCTGGGAAAGGTGGGAGGTCAACAAAAGAGAGAAAGACCCCCAAACAAGATGGACTGACACAATGACTGTGACAAGGCTCAGTATATGAGAGAAGGTGATAATGGTGCAGGAGAGGGCAAGGTTCCGATCTGTTGTCTACAGGATCCCTGTAAGTTGTAATCAACTTGATGACACCTATGAAGAACAATGGCCGTAAAGACATTTGTCCCATTGGCCATAATCTCTGCTACAGAATAAATCTCCAAGAGTTTTTATCTGTTGGCTCACGTTGCCTTTCAAGGAATTCTGATGGCATAGTCCACAAACATTTCCCTGTTGACCTAAAAGCAACGCCCTTCTCTTGGGAGAAAGACTGACAATCTCTTTCCATGCAATTTCCAATTTTCTGAATCCCTGCTGGAGGGTCACCTAGGTGTTGACTCTGACTTGCTGGCAATGAGTGAGGGAATAGAAGACACACAATTTGGTCCCTTGGTTCAAATATTATTTTAAAAAGTGCCTACTCTTGGCCTGGAGCCTGAACAGGTACATTACTGCACAGAGTAAACGTCCAGCATGTAGGCAAACTCTAAAAGGGCCAGCTTGCTTTTAGTGTTATACAGTTAACAAGTTCATGACTCCAGCTCACTCTGTACTTCTCAGTCTCTCCCTGCTAAGCAGTCTCCTGCTGGACTCCCCAGCTGTGCTGCTCCCCCTTACTCAGGCTGGCTCTCTAACAGAAGTCTAGGGAGATCTGGGCCACCTTATTCTCTGCTTCCTGTTCCATATTCACTGGCCCTGGGTAGACTCAGCTCATAGAGTAAAAGTAGCCAGTCATGTGATTGGAAAATTCCTGCACTTTTAACTGAGTTCCCTGGGCACTCAGGAGAGAGCTTTTGATGGGACTCCAAGGCTGATGGTACACTGGGAATGGAGATTTTTTTTCAAGGGTTGAGTGGCTCTACAGCAACTTGAGATGCTGATTACTAAGGCCACCTATGGACAGGGGCAAAGGCCCTCCCAACACCAGGATGACCAAGTATCTCTGGTTCCAAATCCACTCAGTGGAATTTGGGGGAGGAAAGAAAGGGGAAGAGATGTCCCCAATTCATACCAAGTTCAAGTCTTCTACCTTGGAATTCAGCCTTTAAAAAGTTACCCAAATGCCTTAATTCTCTTCTTCATTCCCAAACCTGACCTTTTAGGGAGCCCAGGACGGGGAGTTTCAGATTCATTTATATCAACATGTTGTTTGGTTAATGCAGCTAAGCATCTAAGTCCATTTTCTTAGAAACAGGAAATCCCAGTGTGCCAAGAGTAAACACATCCCAGCCCCCAAAGGTCTGAGTCCATTTAGGAACTCCCTGACCACAGCGTCTGTGTGTGGGGCTGCGTACTTGGCCAAGCATGCACTCCTGGAGCTGATTTTTCCAAAGGCATGCTCACTCTGGAGCTCTGCATCTGGAAGAACTGTAGGCCAAGGTTGTCATTGCTGATGTTAGCTGTTGACCAGACAGTCTTCCTCTCATGGCACAAGAAGATCAGGTTATTGCCACCCACAGGGCTTCCACTGACTGATTCTCAGAGGTAAGCCACACCGTCTTTCTCCCTAGTACACCGTGTCTGGAAGCTCCATGAAAACTGTCTCAGCGACAGACAAGCCTCCCTGACCACACACACCGGGGGATGAACTCAGAGATTCTTCTCATATGGAGAGCAAGAATCCTATCACTGAGTTTAAAGGTTAGACAAAGGTGCATCCTCTGACATCCATACCATGCTGTTATAAGGCCCAGTGCAATAGGCTCCAACTCACAGAGGCCCTACATGCAAAAGAACAAAACCCTGCCCAGTCCTGGGCCAGCTTCACAATCTTTGTGTGCTTGAGCCCATTGCTGCAGCTACTACATCAATCTATCTCATGTAGGCTCTTCAATTATATTTATGTTTTTATTCCTTGTGTCCTTTATCAGAACAGGAGCCTACTCTTTATTTCTATTCTATTTTTCCCCCCAGAACAATGCCAAAGAGGAGACCCTAAGTAACATTATTTGAATGACTGCTAAGTGACATTATTTGAATGACCAAGTCACTGGATAAATGAATGTCACCATGTGAGCTGAGTCGTCCACAGCAGGAGACCTTAAAGAAGGGGGGTCAGTTGTCCCAGCTCTCTTCCTGAGAGTCTAGCAGAGTTGCCAGACTTCAGGGGCTCATGGAGAATTTTCCTTCACACACCAGGAACCAGGAGTATGGATGTGACAGCAGCTGCTGGAGGGTGCACCTACTCAAGGCTAAGTCAGGTCAGCAGGGGCTGGAGAAGCCATTTGGTGGCTATGCAAATCATGGCTAAGCAAAGGGAGCAGACAGGGGGACTGCACCTTGACAAGCACTGTGGCAGTTGGACAATTAAAACAGACATTGAGGGGGGAAAGAAGAACAAACTGGGGATGAGGGTGGAGAAAACAGTGCAACAATGAATGAATGAAAACCCAAAATCTCTGTAAATGTTCATTAAAACTAATAAAATTTAATAAAAATTTAAAAAAAAAAGGAGTCCCTGCTACAGACAGGTCTCTGCTCACTAGACAAAGGAACCTCAGAAGTCTCCCTTCCCGACCTCTGCCTCACACACACAGAAGGTGCTCTTTCTGAGGAGGGTTCTGTCTAACGTTAGAACTTTGACTCTAGGAATGACAGGCAGCTTCAGGAGCCTTCACATAATGGAAGAAAAGAGGCAACTTAGCTATTAATAGTAGCTGCTTTCTATGTATGCATAAATCAGTCATTGTACAAAGAAGCCTCTGAGTCCATCACAGGAAATTCAGCACTTTGCTTATCAGACCAGGCCCTGGTCCACAGGCACGCCTCCATCTTGGCTGTGAGGAGGCCTGTGGAGATGACAACAGGCCCAGCCGTGATCCCTGGTCTGATGACTTAAGGGTGACTTTATGACTTCTTCAGCATTTCACCTGGCTTCACTTCTAAAGCTTCCAATGATATTTTCTTCTAATAAAAACTAAAATAGGTCTAGTCTTGCTACAAAGTAGAAAGCGAAGGATAACTAAAGTGAAGTATGATACTCAAGGCAGCCTCTGAGATTTAGTGAGCAGTTTACTGTACATTCCCCAAGAACAGTCGTGTAGAATACTTAACAACACAGGGAAAAGTTTCTAATTTAATAGTAGAAGAATGGAAGGAGGTTAGAATTCCCAGTATATGATTGTCACTACGTGAACATAGAAGATATAGGCCTGGGTATTTGCATTAAAACGACTGAGAGGAAATACATCAAAATATTAATAGGCTGTTTTGGGGTTGTGATACCATGCAGGCTTTTGCATATCTCTTTTGTTATTTTCTATCTCTTCCAACTTTTATACACAGGTGATAAATCGCTTTCGGAACCACAGAAAGCAAAACCCAAACCACGTTTTTAAGACACATAAACCATATATTTATGAATTGTTAAAAACAAGCCAAGACGCAGCAAAGGAAAAGAGCATATATGGTGGTGAGACTATCCCCAGGGACCCAGCTCTACCACCTCGCCTCTCTGCAGCCCTGATCATCCCTCCCTGTGGGAGGCAGTGTCCAATCACACCTCTCTTCCCTTGGTACCTGGTTGCTTCTGGCAGCACTCCTGAGCTTGTGCTGGCAAAGCATGAGAAGATGAGGAACAAAGGCAAGTTCAACAGACGCAGCCACTCTTCACCCAAAGTTGGCTTGAAGTCTCATGTATCACTCCAGCATGTGAGAGCTGTCCACTACCATAAATTGCACCCCTTCTGAATTCAAACCCTTCTTTGTATTGTTGAATAAAGCACCATTCAATATTTAAATAATTCCAAATGAGTAATCTATCAGAAATGAACTGTCTAAGACTTTCCTGTGAAATCATTCAGAGTACTAAACAGGTAAGTATAAAGGCAGTGGTAGAATTCCCACCTTCTATGCAGGAGCCAATACACCTCAAGTACCACCCGTCTATCAGTGGAGACATGCATGCTACTGTAATGCTGAAGAAGCATCAGTGGAATTCCTGATTAAAGCAGACCAGCAAGCAAGGCCTATATCCAAAACTTAGCTGATGAAAAAAAAAGCCCTGGAGTTCACATTACTTCATCCCATAGCTGATATGAGGAATTATGCAGGATTCGTTCTACTACAAATGAAGTCCCCACGCCTCGACACCAGCTAACAAAAACAAAAGCAATAAACATAAATGTGTGTGTCTGTTTATACAATTATACATATATATGTATGTACATCTATATGAATATATGTTGTTGTTGTTGTTGTTTTGTATCATAGAGTAAGAATCGGCCCATAGCTGACCCTCCAGCAGGTTTTCAGATGCCGTTAATTGCATGGGAGATTGCTCTTCCTTCTTCTGCAGAGTGGCTGGTGGCCTCAAGCTGTGTGCCTTCAGGATTACAGCAAAGCTTCTTACCATTATGTACACACGTATAAATATATACGAGTGTGTATGTATATGTGTGTGTGTGCACAGATACATATATCTTTATATCATCTATATATTTGTCTACGTAGACAACAGATAAGGTAAGAAGCTGTGTTTCAATACCAAAGGCATGTGATTTAAGGTCACCAGCTGCCCTGGGGGAGGACAAACAATTTTCTCCCGTGAGATTAACGGCCTCTAAAATCCCACCGGAGGATCAGCTATGGGTCAGTTCTGACTCTACGGTACCCATCAACAACAACATACATATACACCCACATAAACATGTATATGTGTGCTTGGAAAGCTGAGGGTCAGCAGAGAAAGACCTTCAATGAGATGTACTGACCCAGGGATTGCAATGGCCGTAAGCACAGTACAGATTGTGAAGGTGGCACAGGATTGGGCAGCATTTTATTCTGTTGTGCACACGATCCTTGTGAGTCTGAACCTACCTGATGGCACCTTTCAACAACAATGCAATTTTAAAAATATATAGCTATATGGGTGGGCAGGGAGAAACGTGCAGCAATGAATGGAAATCCAAAATCTCTGTAAATGTTCATTAAAATGAATAAAATAAAATTTTTAAAAATATAGATATATACATACAAACATGATTATACACCATAACACAGAAAAAATATATGTGTATGTATGCACACACATGCATATCATTTTGTCTTCACAGCATTTTTAAATGGTGATTTTTCTTTATTTAACTGATGAGGAAACTGAGACTCACAGAGGTTAAGTCACATGGGCGGAAGTGGCAGAGCACATCTGAGCACAGCCCTGCCTGGTTACTGCAGCCTGAATTCTTGACCATAGTACACTGCTCCCTCCAGGACTCCCAGCAAGGCAGACAACTGCAGCTGAAGCAAGTCCCAAAGCATACTAATTACTGGGTTCAACCTGGCCTCCAGAATAGCCATGACAGAATTTGTGGAAATATTCACAACGACTCTTGACTTCCAGGTTCTGAGATCAGAAATGGAAGTTTCAAAATATCGAAAGTTCATTTATGTTGAGTATACTGCTTAGGCTAAAAGCAGGAAGTCCAAGAAAGCCTGATCTCATGAGATTTTACAGCCCAATTTGGATCCACATCTGTACTTGTGGATTTTCCACCAGGCAAAGCTCAGCTGCTCTGCACTACGTGACGCCTTTCAGTGACTCTCCATATCCAGTCTGGGCTGCAGCCCACAAAGAAGCCTGTTGCTAATAACTATGAATTGCCCAGCAAGCAGGTGAGCAGGAACAGGCAGTAGAGTGGACAGCTGAAATCTGAAAACCACGGCCATTTCTTTCCACAAATTAAAAAAAAACAACAAAACACTCAAACCCAAACAAACAAAAACTCTAAACAATGTCATCTGAATAATGACTGTTCTTGTCTCCAGGTGCAGGAAAACAATGAAAAGGAAGCCTGCTACTTACTCCTTCCCACACAGACTTGATCTCCTCATAGGCCAGACTCTGGCTCAGAAAACCCTCAGCTTCTGGCTTGGAATGAGGGATTTGGGTAGAGGAGCCTAGGGAGACTCATGCCATAGCCCTACCTACTCTCAGACATGAGGGGCTTTGGAGGGCAAGTCCCTCATGTTGCAGACAAGAGAACTGAGTCCAGGGAAACCAAAGTGACTTACTTCCTCAGGGTCATACGTACATGGAGCTGGCAGCAGGAGTATGATTCAAACTCAAGCCCACCTTATTATGTTGACTCTTTCTCCAATTAGCATAGTTGTCCTCCTTACTTACCTCTCAACCTGTCTACAAGTTAACAGACGTGATAGAATTTTAGAATGATAAAGTTCAAAGGCAAATGCTAGTCTTTACATTGTATATATCCTGGTGAGTAGGTTAGCTGATGCAGCTGATATGGTCTTTAGTTTGAGTATCTTTCTATTCCAAACCAGGGGATTTTTTCAGGATGCTTAGAAAGATTCAGAAGGTCCCAGGAAACCCTCATTCACCACATCAGATGCCCCCTAGGAAAATCAGGATGGACTCTGGGTAGTGAAGACCCTCACCACACAATAACTTGAGTTTCTCTAGTCATATCCTCATGAAATGAAATTTTGAATCAGCCATGCCCAGCAGACTGCAGCCAGGAGAGGGAGAAGCCTACATCCTTGGTCAGCCCTCCTCAGTTTGGGTTCGAGGACACATGTGTGGCTGTTTCATCTTATAAACTTATTCAAACTATGTACAAAGGACAGGTCATGTAGCAACTGTGCAGTAACTTAGTCAACATCTTGGAAACTCAATTTTGTCATAAAATGATGAAGACAATGCATCAAGCCCTCAAGTTTTGTCCTACATCATTTAGTTGAGGGGCTGGGGGAGTGGTATTGGTGTATGCACGGATTTCCTATACTTAAGAGTCTTTAAATAGGTCTCTGAGTGATGCAAAATATTTGTGCTCAACTCCTACCTACAGTTTGTTTGGTGGTTCAAATCTACACTGCAGTGCCTCAGAATAAAACTCTTGCCGATGTGTTGTCATAAGATCACCATCCAGAAAAGCCATTAAGCACAATCTACCCTGTGATATACAGGGTGGCAGTTCAGACTCACCAAGACAGCATAGGGCTTGGTGTTTTTGTAAGTAAGCGTCATATTAACAAGTCCACTTTTCTGCTAGCGAGGGCTCTGGGCCCAGCTCTGTCCTTGAGCCTCACCTGTGACACTCCCTGAGTCGCACTCAGATGTTTACCTGGCTGGGTGTTCTGATGGAGGGGGTGCACTTATAGCTGGAGGAAGAGGATTGTCCCCTCATTCTAAGCTGAAATGAGAGGATGCTGGTCTGTCCTGTGGAGGGCTGGCCATTTTCCCAGGACCTGATGTCCCCGGAAGCCAAGCTGGCTTCCTCTTCACCTTGGAAAATTACACTGAGGTCCCGTATCCCCACCACTGCCAGGCAGATGCCTGCTGCTTCTTAAGTCATCTACCTCCTCAGAATGGAAAACAATGTGCCTTGACCACCCTGACCCCACAGGGAAGGGGTCCTGATTATCATTCTACTCCCTGCCCTGGAAAAAAAGAGCAGGATCTGTAAACAAGTCATTGGATTCCAGATCCTGCCCAGTTTAGACTCTTTTTCTCCATTTTCTCCAGAGAAAACTCGCAGTCACACCCACCCAAACCCAGCAAAGCCCAGAAGGAATGCAGAGCCCTGCGGCCAGGCTAACCACAGCTGACCCCATGCCCAGGCCATTGCTGTTCCCACTGGGAAGGGAGCACACAGGCTGGGCGTGGGCTGCCTCAGAGCCCAGAAGGGGGACGCTGTGTCTGGGTGGCAGCAATAATCCACATCAGTCGCTGGGTTCAACTCCCCAGAGTAGCCTTTATAGTTTTTTTCTGGAAGTGTCTCCTAAAACTGTCAAAAGGCTTTTTAAATTTGGCAAAGAACCCCTCCCCCCAGATCAGGTTCTCTTTTATTCCTATCCTGCCAGTCCAGGCAGGCTTCTAGAAACAGCTGGAGAAAATGAAAGTCAATGTCAAAGACTAGCCAGACAGGAGAATAACTGTTTCCCTGTGGCCCTACCTCTGGCCTGATGGGCCCTTCCACTGCTGAAGATCTGTTTATTTTGCACTCCAAAATGGGAAACCAGGCCCTCTTCTGACATTCTGGCTCAGAGGGGGTGGGGAAAGGCAGAGGTCCGAAATTTAAACTCAAAACCAAAGCAACTTCTCTCAATTGTCCGGTGCTTTTGCTACGAGCCACATTGGATAAATCAGACATTTTACTCTCCCAACTGATGTGCCTTCAGCCCTTGCAGCCTGGCTCCTAACTCCTGCTAATGCTATAAAATGCAGTGACCCCATGCTGACTTCCAGCCACGCAAATGCTGCCCAGATGGAGCAAAGGCGGCCATGCTAACACACAGCCCGGCCAACCTCCATCCCCATGCTGCCACCAGCCTTCCCTCAGCCTCTTCTCCCAGCAACAGCAGAATATGTCCCCAAACCCTGCTCTCCTGTGTGAACCGTGGCTTCCTTTAAACAATAAAATAGGGAATTTCCTTTGTGTTGGAAATGTTCCGCTTGTCATCTGTGTTATCCTTATCAGCAGACCACAATGCAGCCAGCGAGGCTGGCATCCTCAAGACTCATGGTGCATCATGACAAATGCTTTCTTCATTTCCCTCTCTGCCTTGTATTCAAAGCATAACCTTTATAGTTGGAATTCAATCAGGTCATCTCTCAGATGCCCCAATGGGAAATTAAAGTAGCACAGGCAAAAGCTATTGTTTCCATTCTGAGAACTCTGCAGAAGGTCCAACTGAATGGGGTTAGGAGAGGGTGCAGGAGAGTCATAAGAGACCCTTAAAACTGTTTAAGATACGGTAATGGAACAGGGTCTCTCTAGGTAGGTGAATGGTCAGTAAGCCCTTCTGCTAGTGGGAAGGACAGAAGCTTGGATCCAACCACAGGTTCCTTGAAAGAAAAATTGAGTGATGAGTTTTTGAAAGCCAGCCATTGAAAATCCTGTGGACAGTCCCACCTGGACCCCTACAGCAGGCTGACCTGGTCATGAATAGGGACTGACTTGACACGTACATCCTGGCATGTCCACTGCACTGACAAAGCATGTTCTTACCCGAAGGAACCACCCATTCATTTCTCCAGTCCTTCTCTGTGCCTTTCACATTCATTGTCTATTTGCATAGGTCTGAACAACAATGAGAGCAACACAGTTAGAGACAGAGATATACTGGGACATCAGGGACCAAAGAAACTGTAAGCTTCTGCTAATGGAAAGATTTTTGTGCCAGGGCAGGAATAATTAATGATACATATTCAGTCACCTAGCAGCCCTGAGCTCATTCTGGAAGGCTTAGATTATTTCAAATGTGGCGTGAGTAAAGACTCCCATGTCAGAGAGGCTAGCTGTGTAACTTCTGGCAAGTGACTTGTGTTTTGCTTTCATCAGGAAAGTGTGCATATGAATGGATGTGCTCCATGGGGCTCAGCACAAAATCTTCCTGGCACATTGTATCTGCTCAACAAATACAACCACTATCATCATTGTTAGCATTATTGATACCTCTCTCCAAAGATATTACTAGGTAAAAGGCACAGTAATTCAGAAAAGGCCTTTAAAGCCAATTCCAGCTCTTAACTGCTCCTGAGTCTTGGATCTGATAGCAGGCAGTAAAATTCTAGCAGACACTAAAGACAGCAAGCTTGTTCAGTAGACATACGTTTTCTTCTTTGGATCTTGCAAAATGCTTTCACCACCATCTTCATTACGACATCACTTCGAGGTAAAGCTATCTGTTCTGCAGCAGAGGCAGCTGAAGCATGAGGGGCACACGCCCTCCCTGAAGGTCAGATAGCAGATCATATCCAGGACAGAAAGGGCATCTGACAGAACTCTATTTGCCAGAGAGCTGTCTGACTCTTCCAGAACCATCATGCCGTTGGAATTTCTGGATGTATGACATATTAAAGACACAGTAACCAAAATTCCTATATTCTACATGCTCCATTAAAGCAACAGTCTAATAATGCAATTAAAGATAACTGTCCTCTGCAATATTCTACCTTACATTCCACTTCCCTTTACTGCAGATGAGGCTGAGAAGATGGTTATGGCAAAAGAGATAAACCCTGGAGGACTATACTTAGAACGACTAAGTTTCTGGCACTTAACTTAGCCAATGCTACAGGAGGCACCATTTCATTCATTTGTTCATTCAGGAAGGACTTATGGTTGTATTTTCTGTCATGATTTCCCCAACATCTTTTCTGGGTTCAGGCTAAATGTCACTTCCTTAAGGAAGCCTTTGACCTCTGAGACTAGGTTAGGTCCCCATGCTATCCTCTGCCTAAGCACCCTGTACTTCCTCTTTCACAGGATTCTTCACATTTACAATAGCTTATGTTGTTGCTGTTATGTGCTGTGTAGTTGCTTGCAACTCATAACAACCCTATTTGCAACAGCTTTGAACTCCGCTCTATCCAGAGCCAATCTCACTGTATCTGAGACACCTACGCCTATAACCTCAGTTACCGTGTCAATCCATCTCATCCAGGGTTGTCGTCTTCTGCACTGTCCCTCTACCTTTCCAAGTACTGGTCCTTCCAGGCCACATGTCCAAATTACGTAAGACAGAGCTTCAAAATCCTTGCCTCCAAGGAGCAGCCTGTTTTCACCCTCTCCAGGAAAGATCTGCTTGTTCTCTTGGCAGTCCATGGTATGTTTAATACTCTCCTTCAGCACCACAATCCAAAGGCATCGATCTTTATTTTTATCATCCTTATTCACTGTGCAATTCATTTTTTGACTTCCTGGTCACTGATACCAAGAGTGTTGATTGTAGAACCAAGCAAACTAAAGCTATTAACAATCTCAATCTCTTCTCCATCCATCATGATGCTGCCAGTTGGCCCTGTGCTGATACTCTCTGTTTTCTTAGTGTTGAGCTTCAATTCATATTGAAGGCTGCAGTTATTGACCTTCTGAAGCAAATGCTTCAGGTCCTCCTCAGTTTCAGCAAGCCATGTTGTATCATCTGTCTAACACATATTGTTGATGAACTTCCTCCAATTCTGATGACACATTCGACCTCACAAAACCAGCCTTCCAAATGAACTATTCCACATATAGATTGAAAAAGTATGGAAAAAGGATGCATCCCTGACTCACACCTTTCCTGATCCTAAACTATGTAGAGTTTCCTTGCTCTGTTCTGAGGACTGCTTCCTGATCCAAGTATAGGTTTTATATAAACACAATTAAGTGTTCTGAGATTCCCGTTCTTCTCAAGGTTAGCCACAGTTTATTGTGATCCACACAGTCAAATGCCTGAAGGCTGCATAGTGGAATGGACTTTGGGGGAGGGATTGTATAACAATGAAAGAATTTTTCTTTTCCTTTTTAAAGAGAAGAGCGAAACGGGGAGGGAGGGGGCTGGGCAGGGAGTTAAGTGTAACAATGAATGAATGGAAATCTAAAATCTCTGTAAACTTTCATTAAAATTAATAAAAATCTTTAAAAATGCCTTTGCATAGTCAATGAAACACAAATAAGAGGTTCCTCTGGTACTCTCTGCTTTCAGCTAAGATCCATCTGACATTGTTTGCCCAGCTTGACCATAATTGCTATCACAGTAAAGGCCCACCATGCCTACTTTTCTATCCCTTTGGTACAAAGAAGGTGCTCCTTAAGTACATGAATATACAGGAATTGTATCAGGTGCTAAGGACTTGGAGACAAGCTAGCAGAATATCTGACGTTAAAGAGCATAACAAACAATGAAAACCAGCCTTACATGCTTCAGATTGTATAGGCAAAATTATCTATAGCTGAGGGGCCTCTGGGAAAGAGAGAAACCGTGTCGCATCTTGGTGCTATCACAGATGCGGATGCTTGTAGCTGTGTATGCCACGGAACCATTCCTAGTGTATGTACTTAGGGAACATTCACATGGGAGAAATTGCACTTCAAAGGCCAGACAAAGGGTAGCTTTTTGCTAAATTAAATTGCTTTGTTCACATTTCTATTTGCAGTGAGATGGGGTTATTTTAAAAAACTAAAGAGTTACACTGCTAGTTCAAAGGCATATGGTTCATAGCAATCAACTTCTCTGTGGGAGAAAGTTGGGCAATCTCCTCCCATGCAGCTTACTGCCTCCGAAAACCTGCTTAAGGGTCAGCTATAATTTGATTCCCACTCAACAACATAGTTACAAAAAGGCACAGAAGAGCAAACCATCTGTAGAATGTCATGCAACAGGGAATTATACTATTATGGTGACCTAGGCTTTAGAGCTAAAACTGAGTCTAAAAAATAATTTTATACAGTATTTTACAGCTTAAAAATGAGAATCACCGTGTGGTATAAAGAATTTTGTTGGCCAAGGTTATTTTTCAGTGAAAAAATACAGAGCAATGAAAAGCTACATGCCTTTCTTTGACAAGCACAATGCAATCAGTCATGATTTGTGAGAAATTCCAAATGGCCTCACATTACAGGGAGGAAGAGAGCACACGGTATTCCCAAAGGTCAGCACAGAATGGTGGTGAAACCAGAAGACTAGCTAGTAACCTCAACTTCACCTCCAGGCTGCATTCTAGATTGATTCTCAAAATTCAGAAAATGAGGAGTAGGTGTCTTGATGAGTAAGGCTGGGAATTCACATTTATTTTGTTTTGCTTTAACATTAGGCATAAGAGTAAATGGAAATGTTAGTCTGCATGTGAATACCAAAATGCAGACTCAGGAAAGGCTAATCCAAGGAAATAAAGCCTTATAATTGAATTCAGATTTTTAGGTAGTCTATTAACACGGCTCTACAATCAATACTCTTGGTACAAGCAGCAAGGAAATTAAAAGACGAACTGTATTGGGAAAGTCTGTTATCAGAGACTTCTCCAAGGTACTGAAGAGCAATGATGTCAGTCTGGAGACTAAGTGCACCTGATACAGGCCATAGTCTTTGCAATTACTTGCTATGAATCAGAGAGCTGGGCAATGACTAGGGATGATAGACGGAGAGTTGATGCCTTTAAGCTGTGGTGCTGGATATAACATGGACGATAAGGGGAATAAACAGGTTCATTCCGGAGGAGGTGAAGTGAGGCTGCTCCTCAGAAGCAAGGATTCTGAAGCTCCATTGGACATACTTTGGACATACTGAAAGGTGGGATCAGTCCTTGGAGAAGGCCATCATGCTTGGGAGGGTGGAGGGACAGTGCAGGAGAGGAAGACCATTGATGAGATGGATTGATTCCGTCGTGAGGATAGGCGTGTTGGAGAAAATAAGATTGGCAAGGGATAGAGCAGAGTTTAGGGCTATTGCACATAGAGGCGCTATGAGTCGCAAGTGACTCAACGGCACATATCAACAAGAGTAACATGGAACTATAGACATCTGCTCTGTCTGATTGATATATTAACCACATTAAATTAAATTTTAAAATCCAACTTTGTCACACTGCAAGTGCTGAACAATCAGTTGTATGAAAAGGATAAAAGCTATCTTACTGGACAATGAATTGGATACTCAATCTTCACAGGAAGTTCTATTAAACATAATTTCTCTCATTTTTTCCCTTTATTTAGCCTTCACAATAAGTTTAATGAGAAGTACTAAAGAAATTTCTCAAATCTCTCAGTCTAAAAATTTTTCAAGAGCACTTTTTCTCATGAGGCTTTCTATGTATCCAAGCCTTTAAGAGATGTCCAAAAGTGGAGAGTCAATGAAACAGAAGAAGACTCCCAAAGAGATGGGCTGACACAGTGACTGCAGCCTTGGGCTCAAGTGTATCAGAGATGATAAGGAGAGGACAGAATTCAGATCTGTTGTTCACAAGGTTGCTATGAGTTTTACTTGACACCATGGCACCTAACAACAACAAGCATTCTACAGTCCATTAAAATACTGTTTCCTGTACTTAGATGAAACTCAAGACCAGAAGTTTTTAGTTACTTGGGGAAAAAAATTAAAATTGTTACATTACCTAATTTCAAATATGCAAAGTGCTTAACTAAGACATTGATGATGTTATGGACCCTCAAGCT
Organism: Elephantulus edwardii; assembly: GCF_000299155.1. NCBI lineage: Eukaryota > Metazoa > Chordata > Mammalia > Macroscelidea > Macroscelididae > Elephantulus > Elephantulus edwardii. The sequence goes on along the minus strand of NW_006400073.1, from coordinate 1,424,385 downwards.
GGAACTCTTATAGCTGACAGTCCAGAGGGTTTTCAGAAGCAGTAAGTAAATCTCTCAGGAGTAGATTGCCTATGTTTCTCCCTCAGAGAAACTGATGCATTTGAACCGAGTTCTTTGGGTTAGCAGCACAAATTCTTAATATTAAGCCACCAGAGCTCCCCCAGCAGAACATTAAATTTGGATAAAGCCATTACACAAATTCACAAAAACAAATGTCACTGATAAACATAAATTTCCTACACCTCGGCATTTATTTCCATTATGTAAGATGCTCTTTATGATTTTAAATATATATATCTGAGATGTTTGAGTTTTTAAAAATACAGAATGTTCCTTCAATTCAGGTTCAGGTCTTGGTGGGTATTTGTTTTCATGAAAACAAACACAAATTAGCAAAACTATGGTCTCCCAGAATGTAAATGCAGTCCTGTGGATTTTGAACTTCCAATTCTGTTGTATTTTCCAGGAGGAACTCTTAATCCTAAAAGTCTGGATGAGTACTTTAAAATTAAAGCAGTCAGCCTGATAGTTCTTCTTCACCTTCCTATTTAGCTACTTAAGTGTGGGAAGAATATAGGTACATGTTCTCCCCCTTCATTTCCTTTCTAGTCACATAATCCTACTTGTTGCTTAATGTCCTACAGCACACAATGATACAATTCTTCCTAAACTGTTGATAAGTGATGAAAATAAAGAATTAGCTTGCCTTGCTGCTAGGACTAATTGAGAAAATTGTTATCAATAGTCTGACTTCATTCATTCAACACTAGCAGAGAACATTTTCAAGGCATATTATTCTTTCCCCTTGTTTATTTACATTTTAGTGTATTAACCTTATTAGTAGTATTTACTTTTAAGATAATTACTCAAACAGATAAATCTTAGAAGATCAGCTAGAACGTTCCTTAGATGAAAGAATGATAGGACTTCATTTCTCAGACTTGGGGATTATCTGGTGGGGCCAGTCCCTGGAGAAGGATATCATGCTTGCTAAAGATCCTCAAAGAGATGAATTGTCACACCAGCTGTAACAATGGACTTGACGGGTAGAAAAGACTGAGGATGGTAAGGGATGAATGGTTTTTCTTTCTATTATTCATAGCACCCTCTGTATCAGAACAGACTTGATGGCATCTAATGACCATATCCTCAAGACAGGCCATCACACTGCAAACAAGCTCACATTCCTGGATCAGAGGAGTCAGTTCTACTGTCCCTGCTAGATTGGGAAGCACCTCTTTGGAGAGCAAGGAGAAGGTCTGGAGTGTTAGATCTTTCTGAGTGAAAGGCCCTAGACTCTGTGACTCCAGCATCACAAGGGCAGTAAGAAGATGACAGATGAGGTGGCACAGAAGAATGAGTTAGAGGCAGCTAGCAATCATCTGACCTGCCACATAAGCATTTAAAAATTATTCAAATCTAAATGTTGCATAAGATAGGTGTTTTATACCCTATTTGGGTTTAAGGACAGAAGTAAAACTTCCCCAAAACTAAAGCTGGATATTACAACTTGGCAGGAGAATTTGTTTCTCCAGTGTTTTCTATTGGACGCAACTCTCTTTATCAGCAGCACAGCCTAAAATTCTTGAAGCCACACTCATATCCTGCCATCGGATTTTACGTAAAACTCCCATTGATTGTGATGGGAGTTCCATGATTAGAACAATAGCCGGATATAAGGGAGGGAATAGAGGAATAGGGGATATTTCATGTCCACTGGCACATTCAGACAGGTTGTTGTCATACACGGGCAAGAAGATATAAAACACTTGCTAAACTACGAATTTAACCCATTACAAACAAGTCTACTTAATCATTCGTGTCTGTAAAAAGTAATCCAACAGTCTAAATTTAAGAAATATATCTTATCTGTTATGTATAAGCGCTAACTAGTGGGTAACAGTGTTAACAAAGATAGTCATACCCAGTTCTGGTATAGTATTTGACGATGACAAAGCTTTTACTTCTTTAACCATACTGCCATCACGCCGATTCTGACGCATCTAAGTGATCCCACAGGACAAAACAGAATTGCTTCAGAGTATTTCCAAGGCTGTAAATCCTTCTCTTGTGAAGTAGCTGGTGTGGGCTCCAACTCCCAACCTTTCATTAGCTTTAAGGGGTCACCATATGGGCTCCTGTCTTATTTCCATATCCTTTCTAATTCCTATAATTAATAAAGCAGAAGAAAAATTTAATATTATTTGTTATTATTATTCTTATACTACAGATAAGGAGAAAGTTTGAGATTCCTATCTAGCCCAGGATTACACAACAAATAAGTGGGCTTTGAACTTCAAACTGCATTTGGTTTCCATTGAATCATTCTCTCACAGTCAGAAGTCTGGAAAAGCCCTCCAGCACCCCACCATGAGACTTAATAAGATATCTGTGTCACTTTCCTTATGCAAGTCTCACAATGCAGCATACAGCACCTTCAGATTACCTCATTGGCATACAAAGCTACATTTCATAACTTTGGCTGGCTTTGTATTGCTAACTAGTCCCTAACAACAAAGCAAGAAGGTCATTCTGTCCTTAGGAAAAAGTCCAAATAAGACATAGGAATGGAAACACTGAAGTTTATAATTGGTAACAGCAATATAATGAGACAAATTGTACTAATTATTAATTAATTAATTAGTTAATTCTTCAAGAAACCCAAAGTATCTCCATTCTCCAGACTGTACAAAATCTGTGGTGGAAGAATTTTGTACTCAACTCCTAATCTCTTGGGATGGATGGAGAAGCTGAAGATAAGGAAGAGAGAATAACTCAGACACATTAGCCAGGCAGCCTTAGGAAACCAGGAACTCACTGGCTACTCCAAGGGATCAGTCTATCTTAGTCCATGGAACTCTTGCAAGGAAGTGAGTCTACTCTGTCAGGATCTTCTAAATTTACAACAGAGGTGTGCACCAGATTCTCTCTAAAAATTGTAATGATGTGATAAAGAGAAACTGGAGAATGATGTTATTGTTGTTGCTTGCCTTCAAGTCGAGCATGACCATAGTGACCTTATGAATAAAAGGCCTGAGGCCCCTCTACAACTATCGACATTTATCAAACTTTACAAAGTTTCCAGAGGCAAGCAGTTTAGGAAGTGGATGCCACTCCAGCTTCCAAACCTGTCATAGAACGTTATTGGTTGAGTCACCTGCGATGCATAGCAACCCTTCCTCGTCCTGAGCCAGTCTCACTAATTCTGACACACCAACTCCCATTGCCCCAGTTACTGTATCAATCCATCTCATCTGGGGTCTTCCTTTCCTGTGTTGTCCATCCACCCTTCCAAGCATGATTTCCTTCTCCAAGGACCGATCTCTCCTGACCACATGCCCAAAGTAAGTGAGGTGGAGCTTCAAAATCCTAATTTCCAAGAAGACACTTGGTTTCCCTCTTTCCAAGACATAACGATTTGTTTTCTTGGCAGTCCATGGTATGTTCAACACTCTTCTCTAGCACCACAACTCGAAGGCATCTATTCTTCTTCCATCATCCTTAGTCGTTGTCCAACTTTCTGAAGCAAAACAAGTAATTAAGAAGACCATGACCTGGATTAGGTGCACTTTTGCATCTAGACTGACATCGTTGCTCTTCAGCACTCTGGAGGGATCCATGACAGCAGATTTTCCCAATGCAATTCGTCTTTTGATTTCCTCACTGCTGGTACTAAAGAGTGTTGACTGTGCAAGCTATAAAGGCTAACAACCTCAAGCTTTTCTCCATCTAATATGGTGCTGCCAATTGGCCCAGTGGTGAGAATCTTTGTCTTCTTGGTGTTGAGCTTCCAACCTTATTGAAGACTACAGTCCTTCACCTTTTGCAGCCAAATTCTTCAGGTCTTTTTCAGTTTCAGCAAGCAAGGTTGTGTCATCTGCATACTGTATGTTGTTAATGAGTCTTCCTCCAATCTTGATGCCACCACATTCCTTCTCATAAAGCTCTGCTTCCAGAATGATCTGTTCTGCATATAGATTGAAAAGGTGTGGGGCAGGATGCATCCCTGACATACTCCTTTCTTGATTTTGAACCATGCAGTGTTTCCTTGCTTTGTTGTGAGGAGTGCTACTTGGTCTAAGTATAGCACAAACAAGTATTCTGAGAGTCCATTCTCCTCAAGGTTAACCACAATTTATTGTGATCCACACAGTCAAATGCCTTTGCATAGTCATTTGTAAATGCAGACAACTGCTTTCCAATCAGAAGACACAAGCAGCATTAACATCTGAAAAATGCCAGTCCATCTCCTTCACCTCTGAGTAAACTGGTCAAACAATTGCAGCTAGTTGATGCCACTTTATTTCCTGAGGATCATCCAGAAGGACCCATTCCCTTCCTACCCCAACCCTCGTGATGGTAGCAACAAGGGATCAGCACTCATTTTCCCATGGGAGCTCACCTTAATGGATGGATTTCTCTCCTTTCCCTTGCAAATATTCTCTTTCTCCTTGTTTTGTATACTACAAGGAAAAATCCTGTTTCTAATTACTTTTAACAATTAAACATGCAAATGTCTCAGAGACACTTATTAAACTTCTGTGGACTTTAGAAGGAAAATACACTATGAACCAACAAGAATCTAGATCATCAAAGAGGTCTTACAAAACCAGCACTCTGAGCCTTTAATTGGAAGTGAATCAGAAACAGGCGTGTGAAATTTCCCATGAAATACATACAGGGCTTAAAATTTAGAAAAGCTCTTGGAGGAGGCAGTTTGGGTTTTGCACAGCCCAAGCTAAAGAAAAGCATGATTAAATCTGATGGGCTACAAACATAGTACCATCATCCAATCATGTTTTGTCTACCTCACCTTCTGGGAATGAGCTCTGGGGCTGCAGAGAAACAATAACCATGATAATTGCCAATCACATTACAGACTCAGTAAGTGCACGTTGCTTTTATGCACCATGGATTTGGAACCCACTCTTTGTTGAGGCTCCAGTAGATTTTCAAAAGCTATAAATCACATTGAAGACTGTCCATCTTTCTCCCATGTAGCAGCTGGTGGATTCAAATCACCTATCCCAGAGGCAGCAGTGCAACTCGTTACCACTAAGTCACCATAGCAATGCACACATTTCAAGAAAGACTAACTTAAACTTTCTACTACCCAGAATATCTAACCCACAGATCTGGATGCTTTTATGCCAAGGCTCTGAGAACCCTCAGGGAAGTTCCAGAGAAGCAATCTGTCCTTGTTGCTTCCTCTTTTCAGAATAATACAAATCCTCAATTCCCTGGCCTAGTAAATGCTATGCTGCACCATAATCTTTATGTGAGCAAGATTGATTGTTACCTTTGACTCAATATTGTCTTATTATGGAGAAAGTCATGGTCAGTTCTCCCTAGGCAGCAAATTCAAAGCTGAAGGGCTACAGGAGAAAACACATGGAGGTGTGTGGTAGGAGTCCAGATTGGTCATTAGCCTGTGTACAGAACCAGGGGGCAGAAAACAGTGCTAGAGTCATCCAATGCTAAGAAGGGTCTCCTATTCTTGTATAAAAGAGCCATAACTCTAATTCTTTCTCCTTAGAATGTCCCCAAAGCAAGTTGTCTTGAGAATCCATCCACCCAAATCATGCCCATATCCATCTAACATACCCTGTTGTGCCACACAGCTTCTGAGTTCTTTTCTGTTTTGAGAATGTTCTTTAATCCATTTCCCTCTAGAGATGATGAGGTTGAGGACTGGGCTGGGAGATATCCATATATGTATTAACTGGGCCCTCTTCCCTTAGTGGTATTATGTTATAGCTTTGCTTCTTTTCCATTCCAAATCAGTGATCCTCATAAAGTGGAAAAGCCACCACAGTCATACTTGGGTGACTACATAACAGTGTAGGTGGTTCATATGGAAGTGCTATCATTGATTCCAAAGCAGTATTATGACAAAAGTCAGAAAATAAGACCAATGAACAACAGAAAAGTACGGATATCTATGCATGCAATGAGCCTGATTCTCTGTTTGAGCCAACGCTGTCATGGTATTCTCATCTCTGGACATCTACATTTCATCTCAATGACTCAGCTATCATTCATTCAGGGCAATGGCCTCCCGCATTCTATGAGAATCAAGAAGTAATCCATCAATATGTTGTCTACAAGAGACACACCTGAAAAATGAAGATAAAGAAAGGCTAAAAGCAAAAGGGTGGGGAAAAATATACCAAGCAAATGGCAACCAGAAAAAAGCAG
>NW_006400073.1:1374342-1414337 GCF_000299155.1 Elephantulus edwardii | reverse complement strand
AAGAACAAACTGGGAGGAGGGTAGAGAGAATAGTGCAACAATGAATGAATGGAAACCCAAAATCTCTGTAAATGTGTATGAAAATTAATAAAATAAAGAAAAAAAAAGATTAAGGCAGTGTGTGATAGTTGCTTTAGGAGATGTGACAGAAATATAAGCAACTCATTTAACTTTTTTTTTTTTTAACCTTGGGCTATGCTTAATGTAATGGGCTTTCCCTTGAGAAGGGACAAAAGACAGAAGCTAAGAAGTGCTATAGGATATCCTAGGCAAGGGGAAAGTAACAACCTCATAATTTCTAGGTGTTCTTCTTTAGTCAACTTAGATACTCCTTTAAATGTCTTTTAAAATTTGTCTTCTTATATCCAAGTTTCCAAAGTTAGACCTTAAAACAGTGGGGGGAAAATCATATAAAAGGGGGTTTTGCTGACCTGTAATGCTGAATTTGGATAACAACAGAATAAATTCCATATAGTGAGGTATTCAGTGTTTGTGGGTTAAGTGAGTGCTCATGAAGTGTTAGTGAGGACACATGGTTTAATGTTCTTTATTTTTATGAAACCAAACTGCAATTATAATGGTTCAAGTGGCTCATTAGCTCCTGATAATTGTATGTCGAGTTTAACATGATAATGTAGAGAGGTGCAAAGGCAGGCAATGGACCACAGGCACTGAGAATGAAAAATTTAAAAGAATAGATTCTTCAGTGCTAAATTATGTTTGGTCCCAAGGATCCATGGAGTATGAGTTCTTTGTTCTGCCAAAGGAAAAAGGAAATACATCAGGAAGCTGGGCCAGTCCGCAGGAAATCACACTTGGGCTGATAAAAGCAACTGAGGTGAGATGGCTTTGGATGCAGTTATAAGTCAATCAGCCTTGAAATAACAAGAAATGCTATTCAGGAGAAACTGGAGCCTGAAGCTACATTTTCTCTATGATTTCCTTTTAACTTTGCAAACTTTCCCTTCTTTGTATTTTTCGTAACTCCCAAATCTGTTTTTTAAAACATGCAGTTGTGCATGTACATGGGTCAAAGACAATGAAGAGAAAAGTAGGAGCAAGAGAGAAAAAGAGATGAAGGGTAGGTGGATGAAAAGGAAAGCAAGCATATTCAGTCAAAGGTTAAGTATATTCTCTATTGTGCTTTCTTTTCAGTATATCATCCCCTTAGCTCACTGAAGGAGCCTCACTGGTATAGTCAGGGCATCATGAATCAGGCTGGTAACTGGAAGACCAGTCCTTTGAACTCACTAGCTGCCTTGTGGAAGAAAGCTGGGGAATCTCCTTCCATAAAGATTCATTATAGTCTCAGAAGACTTAGTAAGGTCACCCAGGAGCTGGGATCTACTTGACATCCGTAGGGTAGGTTTTGGTTTTGCTGGGTTGTTGGGGGGTTTTAGCTCTTTTAGGTAAAACAAAACCAGTTAGTTGTCTACTTTCTTGTCCACTGTCTAGTCTATGCACAAACAAAGGCAGGATCTGGGCAATACAATGCTTAAGGCCTTTTTGAGTCAAGGTCAGTAGAGAATTGAGTAATAAATCTGACCATGATGAAAGTATATGGGGGTTACCTGATACTAAAAGACAAAATAGATAATAAAAGCAGTACTCACAGAGTCCTGAGTAACACAGTAAAACCCATCACTATCGAGTAGGAAGTGATTCAACTGGTCCTTGCAGTGGATTTTCAGGGGCTGTAAATCACACAAGAGGAGACTGCTCTTGTTTCTCCCAAGGAGCAACTAGAGAATTCGAACTGCTCGCCTTCGGGTTGGCAGCGAAACTCTATTCATCAGGCCACCAGAGCTCCCTTAATTCTCAATTTTGTTGTTGTTAGGTGCTATCGAGCCAAGTATATCCCGCAGTGACACTATCAAGAAAAGTTCTGAACTCTGTTCTGTCCTGTGCCATCTTCACGCTTCTGACATACAAGAACACACTGCAGCAGTTACCATGTCAGTCCACATGGTTGAGGTTCTTCCTCTCCTTCTCCAACCTTCCACCCTTCTGAGCATCGTGTCCTTCTTCAATTAGCCTCTCCTAATTATGAAGACACGCAGCCATTTGCACCTGCGTTGGCCAGGAATCAAACCTGGGTCAACTGCTTGGAAGGCAGGTATGCTAACCACTATACTACCAACACCTTCAGGACCTGAATCATTTGTTGCAGAGGGTCAAGGACTGCAGCCTTCAATATGGATTGAAGCTCAACATCAAGAAAGCAAAAACTCTCACCACTGGGCCAAATGGCAGCATCATGATAGATGGTGAAGAGATTGAGATTGTTAACAGCTTCAGGTTGCTTGGATCTGCAATCAACACTCTTGGTACTAGCATCCAGAAAATTAAAAGACAAATTACATTGGGAAAGTCTTCTGTCAGAGACCTCCCAAAAATACTGAAGAGCAACGATGTCAGTCTGGAGACTGAGGTGCGCCTGACACAGGCCATGGTTTTGCAATTACTTGCTATGCATCAGAGAGCTGGACAATGACTAGGGATGATAGGAGAACTGATACCCTTTGAGCTGTGGTGTTGGAGAAGAGTATTGAATATACCATGAACTGCTAGGAGAACAAACAAGTTCATCCTGGAGAAAGTGAAGCCAGGCTGTTGCTCCCTGGAGGCAAGGATTCTGAAGTTTCGTCTGACATACTTTAGACATGTTGTAAGGCGGGTTCAGTCATTGGAGAGGGATGTCATGTTTAGGAGGGTGGAGGGACAGCGCAGGAGAGGAAAATCCTCTATGATTCAGGGACGGGGGTAATGGAGGTAGGTGTATCAAAGACAATAAGATTGGCTCAGGATAGAGCAGGATTTAGGCCTGTTGTACATAGGGTCGCTATGAGTTGCAGGCAACTCAACAGCACATAACAACTACAACAACAATTATGAAGACTAAGCTATGTGGATGTGTTTATAAGTCTGGAAAGAAGCTCTATTAAAGAGTTCATTGGTGGCTAAGTGCAAAGGTGTTGCCTTTCAAGCAGGAGTCTTGCGCTCGATCCTCAGGTAATGCATCTGCTGTACAGCCACCACTTAGCTGTTAGCAAAGGCTGTGTGCGGCTGTATGCTGCACAGTTTTGTCTGGCACCTACCTCCAGACTAAGACGAACAGGAAGAAAAGCCTGTCTGGCTCACAATGGTTCAATCTCATTGTACAAAGAATTATTGGTGTGAATTGGCAACTCACAACAACATGCTGTATGAACTCTGGAGGAAAAGGGAGTGGGGTTCAAATGATTGGCTCCACTTTTCTAGCTGTAAGATCTCGAGTGAGTTATCTTACATTAAAGGCTGTTAAAAGGGATGAAATATGATTCTACAAAAGCTAGAGTATATACTGATATAAAGAAAGAAGTAGATAATAACATTTTCTTTTTCCTATTATTTTAAATTATATTCCTCACTGTTATTCCCCTTTAGACAGAAAATGAAATGAGTGGTCCTCTTGCTCCTAGATTAGTACAAGGGAAACACAGGTTTGGTCTGGAGCCATTAAGGCTCATGAAAAATGGTAGAAGACACAATTTCACAGTGAACTGGACCTTCTGGGGTTGAGTGTGTTTGCCATAGTGCCATACCACTTCCTGTTAGAAGAAAAAATAACCCTTCCAGAAAATTCATTAATAATCTAAAAATTATTCTGAGGCATCAAATAAATCCTTAAAATACTGTGTGTGGTTTTTTTTTTTTTAAAAAAAAAAAAAACCACCAAAAAACTAAGTGTAAATGAATTAAAACCAGATAAATTCAATTTCCTCTCTGTTAAATAGAATGTTTTTTAAAGTCAAGTGGAAAGGCACTTGGGGCCTAATATGCTTTGGACTTTAAACAAGACTAAATTGGGGGGTTACGTCTAAGAATCCCAAAGTAAAATCAGATCCTCTTCTCAGCTCACACTGATGCAAAGGTATCATAGCCCCAAGGTCACCTGACTGTAATTACCACCAGTTCACAGAACTTCACAGAGCACCTCCCTGCAGCCCTTGCCTTCAACTGGCCTCCAAGGTTACTCTCTTAAGCACCCTGATTGAGGAATAGCCACATGGTCGCAGATGGAATGTTTACCCATGCTCTCCCAAATAAGACTCGTTCTTAAAACCTGCCCAGGATCATAGTCATAAAAACACAAATGCTGAATGGAAATTTCAAAGTCATATCTTTATTTTGCACATGTGAAGTTTTTACATGGATAGAGTGAAATGAGTTGTGTAAGATTCCAACAGGGAGCTCAGGTGGCTCAGTGGTAAGAACTTGTTCTGCTAACCCAAAGCCACGCAGTTTGAATCCACAGCTGCTCTGTGGGAGAAAGACGGACAATCTCCTCCTTTGTGATTTACTCCCTCTGAAAACCCAGTGGAGAATCAGCTATGATTTGGTTCACTTAAACGCAAAAATAACAGTAAGATCTCATAATTTAGCTAGTTTGGGGTAGAGCTCAGACTAGAATTTAAATTCCTGTCTAAATAATTTCTTCCTGTATTTACTTCATTATGGGATTCAGAAATCTGAATGATCAGCATGTTCAGGATAAAATAATGGGGTTCCTGGCACTTGAAAAGTTTACTTCTAATAGTCCTTCATTCTCCCTTGTTAAAATAGTGTCTTTCAATTATAAATAGAAACTATTTTTAAAAATAAAATCTACAGAAGTTTTCAGTGTGATAAGTACCAGTCCACTTTCCCTGCCCAGCGGTGATCACTCTCTGGCAGCTGTTCCTTGAGCCTCCCTCTAGAGGTTATCCATGCACAAAGGACCACACAGATGTGCATACTTTCAGTGTCCGTCAAATAAATTTGAACTTATTTTTTGCCACATACTTTGGGAAGCTTTGTAAATCAATATATATAGATAACTGATTCTATCCCACTTAACAATTACTCAGCATTTTCTTTTATGAATCTTCCATAATTTCTTACCTAGCCAACTACTGTATCCCCTGGGTTTTTCCATTATAAACAATACTGTAGTATAAACTTTTTACATATATCTTTGGTATATGTGTATATTATTAAATACTTGGAATTGTAATCAAATTTAAATAATTAATATCTCACTGGATATTTGCAGAGTTCCCTCAAGAAAGATTGTGAGAACTTAAATATTCACTTTTAAGAGACCAGAGTAACATTCTGTCTTACTGCTTCTAACGCAGGGTTTTAGTAAACAGCTTTCATCTTTGTTAATCCATATATGACAAATGCTGGAACTTCATTATTTTCAGTTTATTTTCTTTATGCACGAGATCAATGTTCTTGGACACGTATGCTTATGGGCTTCCATCGATGTTTCTTTTTCTGTGATTGTCTACTCATTGCATCTATTTTCCTGTTGAGTAGTATATCTTGTTCTTATTGCAATGTAAGGCATTTGTCCTCTATTTTATGTATGAAAAATATCTTTTCTTGTTTCTTGTTTGCTTTTCCACTTTATAGTACCTTTCTTTTGTATCAATATGCAAAAAAGCTGAGAAAGAAACAATAAAAGGAAAAAGAGACTTCTTGGCTAAAGTTCTAGTTTTCAAAAATCAGTTACACAGCTGAGTTGTCTCATTCAGAGGGAGGGGAATGTGGTTGCTCCATTTGGGGAAAGATGTCCAAACTTCCTTTTACTAATAAAGCACAAATGTAGAGTCCTTAATGGGTATTTTGGAATCTCAACACTCAAAGAGCTCAAAATCACAAAGTAGAGACATCCACACTCCCCAGTAGTCTAGTAGGAACAGTCATTTTGGTATTTGGTTGGTTGGTGAGATATATATATTTATATATATATATTATACACACACACACACACACACACACACACACTTCCCAAAGGTTGGTGACTTTAGTTCCCTGCCCTCACACTTGTGTTTGTTTTTGGTCAAACATTCTTCTAGGTCGTATAGCCCTAGTCTGTCCACTTGCCATACAGAGGTAACTCATGGTTGCTGTGGAGCTGAACAGTGTGACACTGATGTGTCAAATGTGATAATGGTGGACAGTGTTTGGTGGAGATCCCCGACTAAAACAAGCTTGGAATCAGGACTGGTTTCCACTTCCAAAATAGCTTGCTTCCAGAAACCCTATGAACCTGGAGAAAAGATTAAAGTTATACAAGTATTCAGGTCCTTCGTTCATAGGGTCGCTATGAGTTACCTATGACTCAACAGCACTTAACAACACCACCACTTTACTATGGTGGCAGTTGTATTCAACTTTTGGTTGAGTAGAGGAATGGAGTGATAATGCTTAAAGACATGATGGCTCTGAAGAATATGAACTTCAATCTAAACAATCTAAGTAAGCATATAAACTCTAATAGTAATAACTTAAAGAGAGTTTTCAAACTGAGTAATTTCAGAGAGATTAATCTGTTTGCTTTCACATATGTGGTGCAAGAAAGCTACTATGAAACAGCTCACATGCAAATTCCTTGCACATAAAGTCCATGTAAACCAAACATGCAGACTCAACAATGCTGCTTGATGACAGCTGTCCATGTGTCTACAAAGTCCAGGCTAAGACTTCCATGGTGTTAACTATCCTGGCATCCTGCATGTGTGCAGCGAGACATGATAGAAGGCCTCTCAGTACCTTGGACGCAGCACTGACTGGAAAACTGGGAATGAATTTCAATTGTCAAGTCTGAATACTCTTTGAGGTAGTTTGGGGGGGAAATGTACTCTGGAATCTTTATTATGATTGAAAATCTCAAACACTTTTGCGTTTGGTACAATTTTCAATTTATGAACGATTTAAGAGCTCCTCTGAGTTGCTCTGAATTATCTAAATATGCATCTGAACACTCAGTCTCTGACCTTATTTGAACAATGGTGATCACTCAGAGAGACTGAATTGCCTGGGTGAAATGTTCATATTTCCAACTGAGATAACAGGTCTAATGAGTTCATTAAAGAATGGCAGACCTCTCTGAATTTTCATAGAAATTTGATTTGAGTTTCAGGGAAACACCTTTCCTTTTTGTCGCTTCTCAAGGACTATCTGCTGACTCATTCTAAAAGGCACTAAAACTGTAGCCCAGGAGAGATGGGCCAATCGAATGACCCATTGTGAAATCCCCAGGACCCCAGTGGTAAAGGTATCAAGAAAGGAATCACAAGAATAAGTATATTTCAAGAGGTTTGTCCCTCCCTCCCCCCCACTCTGCACTTAATAAACATAAGTCTTTATAGATAAAGGGTGGCTGTTGTCGTATGTCATCGAGTCAGAACCGACCTATATCTGCCCCTCTGGCAGTGGGTTTTCAAAGGCAGTTAGTTAATGGAAGGGAGGAGACTGTCTACCCTTCCCCATGGAGTGACTGGTTGATTTGAACCAAGTGCCTTCAGGATTGCAGCACAGCTTCTTGCCACCAGGCCACCATAGCTCCAGATAGATATAGCACTGATTGTCAATTTTCTGCCTTGGATTTTGACTGTTGCTCACGGGGTGGCCTCTGAAAGCACTTCCATCTCCATCTGCTGAGTAGTGGGATGATAACAGGAAGGATTCCACTCATAGTTTCACCATCCCTCCACTCAAAAATTTCTGATCGTTCCATCTTAAGTGCTTTACAAGGTTCAAACTATGCTATGCCATTTCAGTTCCCGGGGTGATGTAAACAGTTGGTAATGAAAATGTTGGCAGTCTGAGCCACCAGTGACACCACGGAACAAAGTCTTGGCAAACTTCTTCTGTTAAGGCTTCAGCTAAAAGAAATAAAATAAAAAATCCGTAATTCTCAAGGGCAATTCTTTTCTACAACACATGGGTTTCCATGACTCAGGACGGACTTGGCTGCACAAAAGCAAGGTCCCTAATCTTAATCCACACACTGACTCCACTCCACCTTCTTTTTCCACTAGTTTCCACAAAACTCGTCTTCCCTACACACCCACGAACATCAAACTTCCTCTGCAAAAAAGTCCTTCAGATCCTTCAAGGATTAGGTGCAGAACCACTTATGCAGAGAGGCATGTGCGTGGTGTAGGTAGGAGAAGCAACATTCCCAAACCAGAAACATTGGACTTAAAATATAGTTCTGTTACCTGTAATCTTGAACAAGTTACTGAACCACTGTAAACTTTAATATCCTCTGTCTAAAATGGACGTGTGCTGATGCTTCATCTTATTGGACTGCTGTGAAGATTAAATGCAATAGTGTACATGAAAGTGATTTGTAAACCAAAAACTATTAACATTAGAGCTCTCTCTGCCACTACTTCCTCTGGGCTATCATTACACTTAACTGCACTTTCCTTGCACACACAGCTATCCTCCTGCTAGGTCACCTTGGCAACAATTCTTTTGCCCTACTGTGTGGCTTCACATCAGTGCCCACACACCAGTCAGTGTATGGTGCCAAAGCCAGTGAGATGACAGCCCTCCAGAAAGCCAGTTAGGTTTGCACAGACACAAACACTGTTCATCTAATTCTGCAAAACCTCTGAGACACTGGCATAAGGATAAAGAATCCCCAGCCATTCCCTGTGGAGAAATATCTTGAAGTGCACAGGCCTAACAGTTCAGTGGCAGAACTGTAATTCCTAAACAATACAGTATTGCATATAAACAATGAATGGAGCCCACTGCTGACCATAAGTAGGCAGGCTGACTAGGTGGGCCTAACAGGTTAGTATCAGAACTGTAATTCCTGAAGATATGGTATCACCTAACAATACCATCTCACCGAGGAAACAGTACATAGATGAGATGACCACTAAAGAGACTAAACCATTAAAGCAACAGAAAGTGAAACAAGGTGTGGTCTTCTGCAGAGGAAAAGACACCTGCATAGCTTTAATACAACGAAAAATGTTATATGACTGGTTAAGGGTTTTGTGAGGTTGTTTATGTGCTCACGTATGTGTGTACATGTAGTGTACGCATGTACCTGCCAAACAGCCAATGTCCTAAATTTAGCCTAGAGAGTTTTCTACAAAATAACAAGCAAATGTTAGATCTAGACAGACTGTTGTAGGTACAGACTCCAAAAATATCAGGCTGTTCAAAACAACAAAAACAATATACTATACCTATACAATGAAGGTGGTGGTGGTTCTTTTGTTGTTGTTGTTGTTGTTATGTACCATCGAGTGGCCTGCGACTCATAGCGACCCTATGTATAACAGCCCTAAACCCTGTTTTATCCTGTGCCAATCTTATTGTCTCTGACACACCTACCTCCATTACCCAGTCATTGTAGATGTCTAAAATTATATGAAAGTGGCTTTTTCTTTCTAGACTTCAAGTTGGCCTAATGGAAACTCTAGACAATTGGGCCAAACAGGAAAACCTGAACATTAAGTTTCAGATATAATTAGGCTATTCCAGTGAAGATGAAGACCTGCCTATGGCCTGTGTATAGATTTACAATTTAACCATATATTTGGAAATTAAAGGAAAATAAATATTTAAATATCCTAGAATTTCTGCTGGTGGCTCATCATTAAAGAAAATTTTGCAACTTCTTTTGCTAGAAAATAAGTAGTGGCATTGGACAAATGCCACATTTCTAGAAAACAGGTATAATTCAAATCAACCACCCTCTTAAACAAAAGAAGATGTTGTTACTGTTGTTGTGGACCATGGAGTCAGAACTGACCCATACTGACCCTCAGGCAGGTTTTCAGAGGCAGTTAATTGCGTAGGAAAAGATTGCCCATCCTTCTCCTGTGAAGCAGCTAACTGATTTGAACTGTGTGCCTTTCAGAACAGCAGCATGGCTTCTTGCTGTTATGCCACAGCATAATATAAGTTATAAATATAAGTTATAGAAGTTATAAATCTTATTCAGTGTGGCTGTAATTTAAGATATGCTTAATACATAGTCTAAAAAGGTATGTTTCGGGGTATCTAAATGTATGACACTAAAATAGTCAAATGTTCAATTAATGAAAGAGTTTAAATGAAAACTCACCCTATTTACTTAGGAGCTTGGTGGCTTAGTGGTAAAGAGTTGCATTGCCAACTCAGAAGCAAATGGTTTGAATTCACCAGCTGCTCTGTAGGAGAAAAAAAATCCCCTCCCTTGTGATTTATTACCTCTGAAAACCACCTGGAGAGTCAGCTGTGAGTCAGTTCCCACTCAAAGGTACATAAAACAACAGTTATGGATTGAGGAAGATTCATGAACAATATATATTATGCAGATGGAACAATCTTGTTTGCTGAAAATGAAGACGACTTGAAACAATTACTGTAGCAGATCAAAGACTACATGATGATGAATTACATCTCAACATTAAGAAAATAAAAATCTTCACTAGTGGACAATAGACAACCTCATGAATGATGGAGAAAATAATAAAATTGTCAATTATCTCATTTTACTTGGATCCACAATAAATACTCAGAGCAGCAGCAGACAAGAATCAAAAGACATGTTGCATAGGGAAAATCCATTATCAAGGACTTCTCCAAAATTCTACAGAGCAAGATGTCAGTTTGGAGACTAAGGCACATCTGACCTAAGTCACAGTATTTTCAAATACTTCCTATGCATCTTAAAGTTGGACAATGACTAATGATGACAGAAAAATTGATGCATTTGAATTGTGATGTTGGAGACGGGTACTGAACGGACTGCCAAAAGAACAAGCAAATCTGTCTAAAAGGAAGTACAACCAAAGTGCTCCTTAGACACAAGAACAGTGAAGCTTCATCTCACTGACTTTGAGTATATTTTCAGGAAGAACTAGTCCTTGGAGACAGACATCATGTTGAAAGATCATTGAAAGAGAGGATGACCCTCAATCAAATGGACTAGCACACTTACGGTAACAATGGTATCAAGCATCTTAGAGATTGTAAGGACAGTGAAGGACTGGGCAAGGTTCAGATCTGTTGTTTATACATTACTATAAGTCACAGTCAACAACACCTAAGAACACTGGTCAACAATGGATTTCATTCATTATTTATATGAAATACCGCAGTTTTTGCTGTCTCCTGATATTGAATAGCTTATTTTCTTTATCTTAAGACAAAAAGATTTATTTTGGAAAACAATTGTGTGAAAAATCCTACCTGAAAGTTTCAAAATTATTTTAGTGTATAGATTTTTCAAGACTACATTAATACATTTTTCAACAGCTATCAGCCACATCTTTAGTGCCAAGTGCAGACTGTTCCTAGTCTTCTTTTAAAGATCACACACACAGGACTTCTAGGACTCTCTAATGCATCCTAACAGAATGAGCATAAATGAAGTGATGGAGGTACAGTGGGAAGAGCACAACCTGAGGGAGGAGGCCCAAATGCCGACCTGAGTCTATCTGCATGTGATCTAGGATAATTCACTCAACAACCCTGTATCTTTGCTTTCACCTAAATGGAGAATTTCAAGCTACATATTCTCTATCGTCCTGAATTTGTGCAGCAGTTGAAGTAGACAGAAGCTTGCTTTTTTTTTTTTTTAGAAATCATTCACAAGCCCAATAGAAGTCATCATTTGAGAAAAACCTGAGGAAAGTATTTCTAAGTGGTCATGATTCTAGGCGACAGTAAGGAGGAAAAGTGGGTGAATTTTCAATCCTTATTGTGAAGGGAGTTCTGGTGGCCCAGTGCTAAAGAGCTGCACTCACAGTTCAAATCCACCAACTGCTTAGCAGGAGAAAGATGGGCCAACTCTTCCCTCCGTGTGATCAGTTATAATCTAGTATTCTGGCCAATTAATCGCTACAAATCCTATACCAAGGAAAAATCCAACTAAAATATATTCAAATAAAGTAGTGGTGGTGGTGTACCACTGTCCCACAGGGACAGGTTTCTTTGACTCTTTCATGGATGCAGTCAGCCTCATTGATCCTTTCATGAAATGGCTTGGCTGGAGAGTTCCAACCGAGGACATTTTGGCTGGCAGTCAAGGATTTAACCACTGTACCACCAGAGCTCCTTTTCAACTGCACTGCCAGACTTCAATGCTTACTGAAATTTTTGACAAAGGAGCTACTCTGGGCATATTTTCTATTTGAGCTAAGTGCCCTGTTGATGGGCACAAAACATGTGAAGGACCTGGGTTTCCTGACTTGAAGCCATATATTTCATTTCCCTATTTCATCCACCACAATTTCTTTACCCTTATTAACAATGGTATGTGCTCGAGTTAAGTATCCATAGATGAAATAGTTACAACTGCTGTGTCTGAAATCAGGTCATTTCACCTAGCCAGCAGTATCACATGTTTTTTCAACACTGACAGAATCACTCTTAGAAGCATGGGTGGGGTTGTATCACAGATTAACTTATGCATGGCCAAAGAAGGAGGCAATGAATCCCACCAACTTCAATGAGCCAAATTTGACACCCAGAGTCTTCACAGAAAACATGGAAGAAGGCTGCTTGATACAAAAGGATTTCTCATAATAAGGACAATGAGATTGATTTAGTAATTACATAGAATTGTGTAAATTATGCACAGAATAATGAGCTGTGAAGAAATCTACACTTCTCTGGCTTCTGGGACCAAATGACCTTGTGAGCTCTGATACCCACCTACCCCACTGCTGTTGAGTGGATTCCAACATTCCCTCAGGTTTCTGAGGCTGTAAAACTTCACAGAAAGAAACTGCTCTCCTTTCTTCCCTGAGCAGATAGGAGATTCAAACACTAATGTACTACATCACCTAAGTCGGTGTCCACTGTTGCAGCAAGCTGACTCTGACTCACCCATTGAGCAGAGCTGCCCCATAGGTTTCTGAGGTCATTCATCTTTACAAAGGCAGACTGTGGTTGGAATCTTTCTCCCATGGAGTCGGTTTGAACCACTAAACCATTCAGTCAGTTAGGCGTCCTGTGCTGAACTCACAGCACCAAGCCTTATACACAAGTGCATTAAAAAGCCAAATAAACACACCCCAAAATCATTCACAGCTAATGTTTCAAGGTGAATCTAAGTGGGAACAGACATTTTGAATTTGTATACACAAATGAGATAAAGTCTCCTTAGACCTCTATCAGTTCAAGACTGGGTTTATAGGCCTATGAAGGTTCAAATTCTTGTAAGAGCTTGTGAGTACAATCTTTTCAGAGAAGAAGGATTTTCAAATAGACTAACAATGCCACTATTTCATGGTTACACACAATGATTCAGAGATTCTGTTAGGTTTAATGACTTGTATATCCTCGCAACCAGACTAGAACTCACCCAGTCCACTGTTCTCTCCAATTACAGTTCTTGAACACATGTGGGGGTAATGTGGAATGGGGTCTAGGAACCCCAACACTCAACTATCAGACATGCACAGGAAATTGATTCTTACACAATTTAAATACCAAAGTATACATGAAGGATGTGATCCTTCTCATGAGCTTATCTGATAAGCCACTGCTGGATGAGTGGCCCTCACAGCCAGATCACCCAGATAACAAACAAGGGCACAGCAAGGAGAACTCAAAAGTCCTTGAAGCTTCTCACCACCTACCTAAAAGGAAAAGCCTGCACTCTCATCCCAGGTACTAGTGCCTGAGTACCTAGTTCCTGATCCACCTAGGTTCTCAATGTCCCTCATGCCATCTCTGCGTGTATGTGTGTGTGTGTGTGTGTGTGTGTGTGTGTGTGTGTGTGTGTCTAAGGGGTTAGCACATCCTGGGTAGCAGCCCGCAGCTTCCTCCATTTGCTCAGGGCCTGTGCTTAGAGGTCTGAGCTGTGCAGTCAAGCCAAGATCCTGGGGCCCTCCTACCATCCTTTACAATGTGATCAGGGGGTGTGTGGAGGGCTGTGTCCTGCCGAAGCGTTTTCTAGATTGGAGCATCTTGCAAGACGGGTCCTAAGTACTTGTATGGACACACCACGAAGGAGACAAATATGCATAAAATGGTTCCCTCCCCCCACATCTCTCACCTACTTATTACCCACACTTAGGTTTGAGGAACTCAGATTGACAGACTTTCAATCGCCTATTGCAGTTATCTCCATATTTTAAAGTTCTTTCGCTTGACGGTTTTTAGCTAAGTCAGTACGTTTCAAACTTAGAGGGGGAGGGGGAAATCCTCAGAAAATAGAAGCCACTCTCTTTAAACCCCACCCAGAGGACAAAAATCTCTAGACTTCTCCAAACACAACATCTTAACCTCCTCTTACTCTACTGTAGTGGCGCAGTCGGTTCCTCCGGCTCTGGGGTGCAGCGGGCTCTGCCAGTCCCCACCTCACTATCTAATAGATTTTCCAGACGAAACCCCGCCGGGGCTTGCGCGGCGGCCTCGGGGAGGGCTCCGGGACCCATTCATTCCACGGCCTCGGTGAGCTGCCTGGCACGTTAGGCTGCTCCTCCCTGCTCCAGCCCGCTTCCCCGGGGAAGCGGCCAGTCAGCTCCGGGAGTCTGATCCTCCTCAGCCCCGCGCTTGCTGCTTTGCGTCCGAGACCGAGACCCGGGCGCGGAGAGAGAAGGCTCCGATGGTGCGGGATCAGAGAAACCAGCATTGGGCCCAATTCCCCGAAGCGAGTCCCCCAGAGCGACAGGGCGGGGCGGCAGGGACAGAGTGGAGAGTTCTAGAGGAGCGGCGGGAAGCGGCGTCCGGGGTCCCAGGTCACGGCCAGGGAGCAGAGGAAAAGGAAACCAAGCACGCTGACATGTCAACAGGGCTTCCCTTCTGAGGAGTCCGGCGCACACCCATCAGCACACGCCCGCGCGAATCGCCTCCCGCAGCCCGTATGCCGGGAACCCACGGGTGGCCGCACCTCTGCCCGCCCCCGCACTGCTCGCCGCCCTTCCAGCGCCCGCGCCCCCGAGTCCAGCGCCCGTGCGGGGTGGCGCGGGAACCTGCCGGCTCCTGCTGGCCCAGGCTTGGCGCCCCACCGGGTGCGGGCAGGCCCCCCTGGGTGCCCGGCCGCGCCCCCGTCACGGCGCCCGGCCCCCAGTCCCGAGGAGTTGGCGGGCAGCCCGGGCAGAGGAAGCAGCGAGCTGGCCACGTCCTCCCGGACCCCGCGCCCAGCCCACCAGGGCCGGCCAGTGGCTTACCTTAATAGTCCCGTCCATTTGGCGAAATTTGCGGCCGAGACCCCCAATATTCCACACATTGACCCGGTTGCAGCCCGCCCTCGCAGCCCCCGCGGATCGGCCCGACGCGGCCTCTGGCGCCTCAGCCTCCCTGCGCGTCCCGGGCGAGCGCCCTGCCCTCCGCCCCGCGCACGTTTGTTGTTGTAGCGGAGCGAAAAGAGACAGTTAACCGGATGAAACTTTTTTCAGCTAATTTTGGGAAGTGACTTCACTTTGCGAAGTCGGAGAGGAAGTACTCTCTCACTCTTTCTCTCTCTCTCTCTCTCTCTCTCTCTCTCTCCCCCCCCCCTTGGCTTCCCCTCGGCCTCCCTCCCCTGCGCCCCCGCGCCTCTTGCCGCGGCTCCTGCTTTTCGCATCACACGCGCTGTATAAATATGCGCGCGATGCCCAGATGCCCGCGTGCGCGGCGCACGCACAATCCTGGCCGCTGGATAGGAGGACGCCCTGGGAACAAAGCCGAGGGCCATACCAAGTGTCTGGCCCCTAATTCTCGCAGTCTGCCCCCCTTCATTTTCCCCAGAATTTGGCCTCCTTCCTCTTCCCGGGGCTGTTGGCCGAAGGTGGCCCTCCTGACTCATTCACTTTCCGTTTCTTCCCACAGTTTCGTTCATTAATGCTTTTTCCAGCCCGAGTTTTAAAACTCGGGGTGGGGGGTGGAGTTGGGGTGGGGAGACGGTGGAGGGAGTTTATTTAGGCTGAGGGTAGCCTGGAGCTTCCACTGAGACGCCCAGAACAAAGTGCATCAGGGCAAAGCTCTCTCTCCACTCCGGCTTCTGGGACTAGGGGCTCAGAACGCAGCTCCCAACCCACTGGGGACCCAGATCGTTCAGAGAGAATACCCCGCGGATTTTGCGCGCGGCTCTACGCCTGAAAGGCACCTGGGACCGCGGACGGCAGAGACCCACCCAGGCCAACTCTGCGCTCATTCCAGGGCTCAAAACCTTGACGCGGATGCCACCACCCGACTAAGGCCCCTGAGCCGGAGCCTTTTCTGACTTCACCTGGCCCCAAGGAGCCTACTCTCTGCGCTTTCTTCCCTGGTCCAGGGGGACATGGGGCGCAGCACGCACAGGGGGCCACGATGACCCACACCTTTCCCGTATGAGACCTGGGCATCCTCTGTTGGGAACGTCACTCCTCCACCCGGGAGCTCCTGCCTCTGCTCAGCGGCTTCCCAGAGATGCCTCCCAGTATCCCTGCTGGGTGGCCAGCTTCCACTGAGACAGGTTTGAGATCCCTCCAGTGAGGAGACCCCAGGACTTCTGGCCTGACCCTCTTCGCCCCGACCTCCTCCAAATCAGGTTTACCTTGTTCACGCTTTCCAGACCACGATTATGACTGTGTCACTTTTATTTAAGAGTCCGCCTGGGGAAAAGAGGAAAAATATCCAGAGAAGTTCCGAGCCAATGGGAAAGAAAACTTTTCAAAAGGTTTCTCATCCACAGCGGCGATGAAGGTGACTTATTAGTTCTTTATTTCCTCAGGAGCAAGTGAGCCCGGGAGCTCGCTGCTCTCCCTTCCTCCCGCCTCCCTCCCCTCGAAATTAGTCTCATCAATTCCACTCCAATTAGGTGTTCGAATACAGACACCGATCTGAACGTGATCAGACCTAGAGTGGCGAGCGCAGCCTGCCAGCAAATGAGGCTCCGAAGGCGCTGGGGGTTGGGGGGGTTGAGGAGCACGGAGGCCGGGCGGACTCCCCCCTCTTCTGTCTGCTTCTCAATCCAGGGGCCTGCTCGGGGTCTCCCCAGGGACCGCCACATCTGGTTACCGCTAGCGGGGTCAGTCCCCCCCCCCCTTTGCCTGGGGCCACCAGCTCTGGAGTTCAATTAAAAGAAATCAGGCTTAACCCTTTCCTGCCCGCAGCCTGCCCGCTTGCTTGCCGGCTAGCTCTACCCATCAGCGTTTCCACATGCTTTCCAGAGAGGAAAGAGGTTAAAGGGAAAGGAAGAATGAATTACATCCTTTCAAACCCCAAATTGTTTCCTTTTCAGCCCAGCCTCTGCTGACTTTCAAACGACAACAGGGTTTTTCAGAAGGACGCTGGGGAGACCACTTCCCACCCTGACCTCGCCAAAAATCAGTGGACCCCACACTACCCGGTTTGGGTCAGAAAAGAAGCCAACTCCGCTAGCCCTTCCGGGTGCTGGGAGTCTCTTTGGCCAAGCTGGTCATTTCAGAAGGGGCAGATGCCCCCTCCCCCACCTCCATAGAAGACACCTAGGTGGCAGACACACTACTCAGGTTTCCAGCCCTGGCTCCCCGCCAGCCCTGGGTTGTCTCCGAAGTGAGGAACCCTCCCACCCAGGCCTTTCGCTGGACTGCCTTTCCAGGCTAAGGGCTCATGTGCATGGGTCACTCTGAGCGCTCTTCCCCTTTCAGTTAGCTGTGGAAGGCAGAGGTACTTATTGTTTCTGCCTGTAAAACCAAAGCTAGTGCAATTTTGCAATTTTCAAAATGAGGAGAGGGGGAGGAGATGAGAGGCTGACCTGGGCATAACCATTGCCCCTTTGTGACTCCTGGGGACAAAGCTCTGGGACTACCACTATCTAGAGCTCCTACCCAGTTCTCACCCCCTCAAGACAGCTCCTCCCCCCCAACCCCGCCCTCCGCAGGCTCTCTGCCCAGGCCAGCGCCCCTCCGCTGTGCACCGTTCTGTGAGGGAATATCGGGTTTCCTGCCCACGAGGTGCTGGTGGACAAGCTTGCCCCTTATATAACTGGGGTTTGATGGCAGTCCTGTGCTGCTCCTTTTTTTTAAATCCCAAAGAGGGAAAAACCCTAACCAAGCACAACAGTAAACAAGTCTGTCCTGTTTAATGTGGTTTCCACCAGACATCTGGAAAGATAGTTTGATCCTGGCAGCTCACATTGTTTTCACGAGCAGCCAAAGAGAATATTTTGAATGTTTGCATTGAAACAAATTGATAGAGAGCAAGGTGAAGCCTGCTACAAATGAAAATGATCCTGGGGTAGGAGGGAGCACAGTTCCTCGCCTCTCCAGCCCGCACCCTGCTGGGCCGGCCCCCTCCCACACACTTGCACACACCCTCTTTTTTGGCTCACCAGGAGCAGGAGCGGCCTGGCTCTCTCTTTCCCAGACTGGGCAGGGCTGGTGGCCCGGAGCTGGTGTCGGGTACCAGGGACGCCCATTCCACCAGTCCAGGCTGACTTTAAAGTCGAGGGATGCTCACGGCCAAGGAAGCCTGCCTCACGCACTGAAAAGGAACACACAAACTCAAAACCTTCCATCTGGGGGGAAACATGACCCTGCCATTTCTCAGTCTGGATTCAGTTCTAGAAAGGTGAGCCCGGAGGTAGTATTCAGAAAGGATTTTGGCTTGGATTACCGCCATCGGAGCCCACCAGCCGCACTTGATAGTATTTTCAAAGATGCGGAAGTCCTGGAGGCGACTGGCCAAGCCATCCACATCTCGGCTCGCTCAGTGTCAGCCCTTTTGGTCAAGCTTCTCGGCGCTCCAGCCCCAGGCCCTGCTAGGGAGTGAAACAGTGTTGGGGTCCCTCTAGAGTCCAGGGCTTCAGTCACTTCAAACCCTGAAAGACACCAGGCCTAGCTGAGCATGCTGATAGGCTCCTCACGCCCTCCAAGCCAAGCACGGCCAGGGGATTCGAACTGGCTAAACAGGAGAGGGGAGTGTGGGGAAGAGGCGGGAGAGAGAGGGAGGGCGGGGGCGGGAGTGGGCCAGCCAGCGCCAGAACTCCAGACTGCACAACTGCAGCTTCCAGTGTCTGCCCCCTAGCTCGGGGCCATAATTAATTTGAGATTTATTTTTATTGGAGAACCCAAGTCTCGTCTGACCTTAGCCAAACAAGGCAGCTCGGGCCGCCACTGGATGCGCGTGAATGCCGTGGCGTATTTCTGCAGGAAGTTTCTGCAGGCGCGCCTGCTTTGAATTTGCTTCTCAGACTTCATCTACTCACAAATTTGAAGAAAGATTTAGGGCCCCTGCTCACCCCTTGCCCGCTCGCCACGCTCGTTTGTGCCTTAGCGCCAAGCAGGTTCCAAACGCGACGTGGGAGGCGGAGGCTTGACGAGCTGCCCCCCGGGGGGGGGGGGCGGCCCGCGGCCTGCAGGGTCCCCAGACCCCGCGGAGTCCAGGACTCCCGTGAGGCTCCGAGAGGCTGGCTGACTGAACGCGGAGACCCTCACCGGTGGCGGCGCCAGGATGGGAGCGTTGGGGGCTTAGGCCTCGCCTTGCACTAGCCCCTACCTGCCAGTCTCCTTAAACAACGTTCATTCTAAGTAAACAACTGTTGTCCTTGTACCCAAGCGGCCAAGTGCTGCACCGGCCCCTGGGCGGCGTGGCCCGCAAGGTTCTGCGCTTCCAGACACTGGCTGGCGTGGGGTGGCAGCGCGGCTGGGTCCCAAAGGTGGAGAGTGGGTCGGGAGGGCGAGGATCCAGGAGTGGGCCTGGCAGTGACACCGCACGTCACTCAGCCAGGCCCCATCCTTCCTCGAGAGCGATGCTGGGATTCAAGATCTTTCAGCCGGTGGCCTTGAATTATCAACTAATGAGCATAAATAAGATTCTTCATTTTCTGATCCTTGGTTTCCTCATCTATAAAATGGCAATGATAAGAGGGCTCCTCTCAGAGGGCTGTTGTGAAGGTGAAATGACGGGGTACAATTCGTTTGGCCCTGGTCGGTGTTTTGCTGTTTAAAATCGGATTATATTTGGGGGTAGGGGGTGGGGTTTGGGGAGGTGCGGGGGGAGGGGATTGTATACCAATGAGGGAGTTTTTCTTTTGCTTTTCAAGGAGAGGAGCAAATGGGGGGGGAGGGGGAGGGAGGGGTTTGTGCGGGGAGACGGGTGCAACAATGGATGAATGGAATCCCAAAATCTCTGTAGATGTTCATTGAAATGAAAAATAAACAACCTAAATTTAAAAAAATAAAATCGATGTGACCCAAGCGCCCAGCTGGCCTCTGGATGCTTCATGGCCATAAAAGAGTAAATACAAGAGCAACGCTTGACAGGGGACCAGCAAGGCGAAAAGGCTCTGAGAAGTGCCAGCCATGGCTTCTGGAGCCCTCAGCCCCATCTCCTGCTTCCTCCCTACTCCTCATCCTTCCCCTCCTTTTGTACCGGCAGCCTTCTTTCACTGCCACCCCTGCACCTGGAGAGCCCTTCCTGTCTCCCAGGTGGACGAAGCCTGTAGAATGCACACCCTTGATGCCTCAGGACCTGCCTTCAGCTGTTAGATGCTAAAATCCTGGTACCCAGCCTGCAATCCCTGAACCCTGTGCCTGACAGGGAGCTGGCTGTCTGTATCCCTCTGGCAAATGGTCGGCGCTGGGAACTAGCAGAACAGACCCAAGATTGTCCCCAGCACACAGAACTTTCACTGACATCAGTGCACCCCTTTGTAAGACAACGCAAACTTTGTGGCTGCTGAGCAATCATTTTATTTTCTCCCTGAACAAAGTTCCTGGAGTGAACAGCACTGGGATCTTCCCAGTGGTCAGCACCTCTTCTCAGCGCTCTATCGGGGACAGTGGCTTTCTTGCCTGCTCCATGTCCACGCCCGCCCCGCTGTGCTCCTTGTCCCCAGATGTGCATTGTGAAAAGTGTACTCTATGTGACTGTGAGAGGGGGGACTCACAGCCCTGGTTCAGAAGAAGAGTTCCCTTGACTTGGTTTACTGAGAGTGCTGGAGCTAGGAGGAGCGTCCTCAATGCCTCAGGGCAAACTAGTGAGCTCTGCACACTCCAGAGGAATTGTTTATGCTCTGGCACCTGCTGCGAGCGGTCCAATTCGTTCACTGATCATTTAATCAGTCATTGATGATTAAACATCAGAACAAGTCTCCAGCAGCTACTGCCCTCTCCCCGCCCCCAGAACTTCCAGCCTTCAGAGAGTCAATGCAGCAACATGCTCTCAGTGTTGACAAGCCGGGGCTTCCACAGGATCAGAGAAGGGTCAGATCCATAACTAGGCTTTTTGGAGCAGAGTCATGTGAACGTTGTCCCCTGTGAGATGCCCACGCACCTACACACAGGATCCCTAGCTGTCCTCTTGGGAGCCCAGCTCCAGTTGCACGCAGGAGGGGTGCGCTGGGCGCAGGTTTGGGAACCCACAAGGCAGGGCTGCGAAGTGGAAAGAGTGGTGGCATATCTGCAGAACCTCAGGTGGGTCATCCTTCTGAGTGAGGAGGAGCTTCAGTTGCGGACCAATGCTGAGGCTGGGTGAGGACCTGACTGGGGTCCCTCACAGACCCCTGTGCCCTGGGCCCCGCCTGTCGGCAGATTTTCATTAAACTTTATTGTTGTGTATCAAAGAATCAGCACCAACCTAAGGCTGACCCTCCAAGGGTTTTCAGAGGCAGTTAATCGAACAGGAGGAGATTGTCCATTCTTCTCCTGTGGATCAGCTGGTGGCCTCAATCCTTCTGCCTTCAGGATTGCAGCCCAGCTTCTTGCCACTAGGTCACTTGGATCAAGGGAAGGTGGGCTTGAGGGCGAAAAAAGTGTTGACTTGAAAGCAACAGCAAAGCACATCATGATGTGTGACATGGCCTGCCTGGAAGCACAGATGTCTCAGATGCACACAGACATACACAGCTACTTGCACATGCGTACATTAAGCGGGGACCCTGCTGCATGCCAGGAGCCCGAATTCACAACCCTTGGGACTAGTATCCTCTGGGATTGAGCAGGGTGCCTATGACATTGCTCTCTGCATCGACTTCAGCTGACTGAGTTTCATCTAGTCATCCAAACTGAAGGGTCAAGAGCTTCACCCCTCAAATAAAGGATGATCTGCAACACCCTCCTCTGGCCCACAGGCTTATAGGAAGATCATGCATACCCTTCACCATTCATCCTTTTCAGGCTAAATGTGGAGGGACCCTTTGCCTGGGAAGTAGTGGGTCTGGATGATTACTCAGATTACAAAGATGCTGTCATGTTTTACCTTGATGTAAGATAACCTGTCTGGAACTGTCTGAAGCACCCTAGGTTGATGCAGAAGGGTCGACAATGAACCTAGGGAGAAAAACTTGGCACAGAGTGGTGGTCAGGGAGGATTTTGGGAGTGAGGGGTGAAGCAGAAATGCAAAAGACAATTCTTAGATCCACCTGAAACAGAGTACGGATCTGAGTCTCAGTATTTAGAAACCTTTGCTGGGTGGTCTGGCACCTTGTCCTGGGCATCAGACCAGATGACAGGTTGGGAGCAAAGGAAAGAGAGGGTCTGAAAGAGTCTGGATAGTTGAATATTTTCTCTACAGACCTGTAACTTCCTCCTGCTGGCTACTAGAGATACCCACTTCTCTTGACCTTGGGGACATGGTCATTTTCATTAAACCTGTAACCTAGATGGCCCAGTGTCGGTTTGTTTACATTCTTGGGAACATTTTTGGCAAAATCAAAACCACAAAATCTTCTCCATTCTGCTGAATACAGCAATCTATACTACACGTTCTTCTTCTTGTTGTTGTTGCATATCATAGAATCAGCACTGACCCATAGCTGACCCTCTAAGCGTTTTCAGAGGCAGTTAATAGAGCAGGAAGAGATTGCCCAGGAGGAGATTGCCTGTCCTTCTGTGGAGCAGGCCTCAAACCACCTGTTATCAGGATTGCAGCGCAGCAGCGCAGCTTTTTGCCAGAGGTGACTATTTGGCCAAGAGAGCACTGGGTCTGCCCTAGTTAGACTCTCTGGCCTCCAGGAGCTGACATTGACAGAGGCCCCTGGGGGCACAGACCTCAATGGACTGACAGCTCCAAGGTCCAGGCCTTTCTTTCAAGGCCCTGTTCAAGGGTTCAAGGCTCCTATTGCTTAAGGCTGGCTTCGGCTTTCAGAAGGTCTATTTTTAGGCCTTTTACCTCGGAGCCTCCACTCTTCCCTACCCCTTCTACCCACCTACCTCTACCCTTAGGAAGGATAACAGTTTTGCAGGCTGAGAGAGCAGAGATGAAAAAGCATAACCAGTCCTCATTTTTAGAGACACAGACGTGATGTTTGCTGTTCACATACTTGAGCTGGAGTGTTAGAGGCCACCTAGGACTTCAGGTGCCTTCAGGTGCATCTCCTTCAGTCTGGTCTGCTCTTTTCTTCAGCCATCTCTGTGCACAGCTTTCAGGCAGCCAATGTGTTTCTGATAAAACATTTTTCTCCCCACTAACACATTCCAGCTTTTCTGGCTCCTGAAGTCACAACAGACACGCATGAGGGTAAGGTGTGTTTCTCCAGCTCATAGATCTACCTCTCTTAATGCTTTCTCTGGTTTCTAGACATCCTCCATTTTCTTTGAAAATGTAACTGAAATTTGCAAGAAAAAACAGAAAGAAGAGAAAAAGAACTCCCAGAGAATATTGGATAGAAACCCAGTATCCCATATCCCATAGCTGCAACCAGGGAGAGACTCAAGCAGCCTGTGTCATTCACCAAGATACAACACAGAGGAGCAAACAGGCACCTTCAGTCCAGCCTGCAGAAAAATACAACAATACCAAGATGATCCAACTCCTGGTGGGGAAGCTCTGATCCAGATCCTTACTGATTCATGCCTACCAGTTTCTTCCAGTGAACTTTGGTCTTTCTCTGCAAAGACCAAACCTTGGCGTCAGCCCCTTCACATCCCAAGGCAATGAAGAAACCGAAGATCTGAGGGTCTGAGCGAGAGCACAGCACAGCTTTCCCCACACAGGCTCTGCATTGCACCTCTCTCCATTCTGCTCCCTACTCCTTTCCCTTGCTTTTTCCTCTTTGTTCAATATTTTCTTATCAATATTTCAATTGCTGATTAGTGAATTATTTAAATAGGATTTAAACAACCCTATTTCTGCCCCCAGCTACAGTTCTAGAAACACAGAGTAGAAACCTCGCCCTTTTTTTAAGCCAGGAACCCTATGAAGGAGTTTTACTATGAAACAGTAGCTGATGAGGACCGGTGAGTTTGGATTTACTCCATAACTAAGGACAGCAAGAAGGACTTCATTCTTCGAATGTTTTGAATTATTACTTGGCAAACAATTACTTCTTAAATGCAACTATATCTGCAGAGTCTTCTTCCTCCCACTCTCCTTGTCATATCTTACTTGAAATCTGTCAGTAATATACCCCTTCGGCTCCACTTATTCTAGGCAACGCCTATCAGAGCAAAGCAGATTGTAGACAACAGAGAAACTGCCCTATTCTGGCACTTCTGTGATTAAAAAGATTAAAACTTGGTAAGGAGTTGATTCTAGACCCTCAAATTTGTGTTTTCTGAAAACACAGATTGTTATTTTCATCTTCACTTGAATATGCAGACCAGCATTGAATGTGGGTTGGATTTCTGGTGTACACTCAAATTCACTCTTTCAGCTCCCACACTTGTGCACACTCCTCTCTTGGGTCTTCTGCAAGAGAGAAGTGCAGGGGACTAGAGCAGAGAGACCCACAGGGTTGTTGTCATTGAAGGGTGCGGGTGGAGGTGACAGGGCGGAGGGGGATGGGGTGTGTCCACCTATAAAGACAAAACAAATTGACTGTGCCTCCTTCCTCAAGCTCCCACTAACTCTTTTCTTATTGGGCACCCAAATCCCTGGGTGCTTTGGGAACTTTTGTTTAGTAGTTGCTCCCTTTTCTTTCCTCCTACCCCCCTTCAGAGATCCCGGAATTTTCTGACCAAAAGGCAATGGCTAAGATTCCTTTTCAGGAGAAAGCAACTTATCACCCAAATCTCCCCTTGTGGGGGTACTAAAACTGGCTGCAGGATTATTCATTATTTCCTTCTCAACAATATCCCGATTTTTCTCTCCTGTCCCTCCCCCAAAGCTCAACATATTGAAACATTTTGCTGCTTAATAAGAGCAGCCCAGAGAGCTCTAAGGTGAAAGGCCAGCCTGAGACTGTGACTGGGGTTGCCTGTGCAGTGCTGAGGGCCAGGCGCCCCGCCCTGCGCATTCCTGACCATGGCTTAGGAAAACAAGCTGCTCTTGGGGAGACTGGGAGCTGAAGCACAGAAGCCACAGGCCCCGAGAATTTTGTTCAGAGATCACCATTCTCTCACAAAGGAAGCAAACACTGTTAAACCCAAATGAAACAGGAGTCTGCATCAATAATATATCCTACGCGAACCAAAAAGGTAGAGGGTTAGCGCAAGACAGTAAGACCCTCAATGGCATGGACTGGGGCAGTGATTTTTGCAAGGAACTCCAGCATGCAGAGATGGAGAGGATGGCACAGGAAAGTCAAAGTTCAGATATGTTGATCATACTGTTAGTCCTTGTTGACTGGACTGTCAGGGCACCTAACAAGTATGGATGTCATGCATTGTTAAAATAGTTTTTTTCTAAGAAAATTGAGGGCTCCTCTCCTTCCTCTCTTTTTCTTCCTTTATTTCCTTCCTTCCTCCCTCTCTCCCTAACTTCCCCTCCCAAAAGGGGAATTGCTAATGGCTTCCCTCCAGGACCCCTTCCAGGCTTTTATCTGTTAATTCTCACAGTTGCAGACCTATTTGCATATTTCTTCATTTGCCAATAGGACATGTTGCTGTGATGCTAAACAGGTTTTCCAGCACAGCATCCAGAAGAAAACACACAAAGAAGAAAGGCCTGGCAAACCCTTTCCTAAAATCATCCATTGATAATGTGCATGGTTAAGGCCAGGCAGCCTTTCATCCCATTGCACTTGAGGTTGTCAGAATTGAGGGACATTGCCAACAGTAAAACTGATTTCATATTTACTTCCTCTGTTAGACCATATGACTTCTGAAGGCAAAGTTTGAATGTGTTTTTTTGTATTGTTCCCCCACTGAATATTTAGTATCCATATCAAAAGGCAGCAAGGGATGACAAAGTAAAATATTACAATGAAATGTGCAAGGAGTTGGAGTCAGAAAATCAAAAGGGCCGAACTTACTCAGCATTTCTTAAGCTCAGGGAACTGAAGAACAAATTCAAACCTCGAATTGCTATAATCAAGGATGCTTTCGGCAGAATATTAAGTGATCCAGGAAGTATTAAAAGAAGATGGAAAGAATATACTGAGTCACTGTATCGAAAAGAATTGGCAGACACTGACGAATTTCATGAAACAACATATGAGCAAGAGCCTATGGTGATGAAGGAAGTAGTTCAAGCTGCTTTGAAGGAAATAGCAAAAAATAAGGCCTCAGGAACAAATGGTATACCATTTGACATATTTCAGCTAACAGATGCTGCCCTGGATGTGCTCACCAAGTTGTGTCAAGAAATCTGGAGGACAACCACTTGGTCAACTGACTGGAAGAGATCTATATTTGTTCTCATCGCAAAGAAAGGTGACCCAACAGAATCTGGAAACAACAGAACAATCTCATTGATTTCACATGCAAGCAAGATTCTACTGAAGGTTATCCAAAAACAACTGGAACAGTACATCAGCAGACAACTTCCAGAAGTCCAGGCTGGGTTTAGAAGGGGTTGTGGTACTAGGGATAGTGTAGCTAATGTTAGATGGATCTTAGCTGAAGGAAGGGAATACCAGAGAGATGTCTATCTGTGTTTCATTGACTATGCAAAGGCATTTGACTGTGTGGATCATAACAAACTGTGGCTAACTCTGAGAAGAATGGGAATCCCAGAACACTTGATCATCCTAATGAGAAACCTATACTTGGACCAAGAGGCAGTCGTTAGAACAGAGCAAGGAAACATTGCATGGTTCAAAACTGGGAAGGGCACACGCCAGGGATGCATCCTATCTCCATACCTTTTCAACTTGTATGCAGAACAGATTATCTGAGAGGCTGGACTCTATGAGGAGAAATGTGGGGTCAAGATTGGTGGAAGATCTATCAACAATTTGCGTTATGCAGATGACACAACCCTTCTTGCTGAAACTGAGGAGGACCTGAAGCACTTGCTGCAGAAGGTCAAGGACTGCAGCCTTCAGTATGGATTGTCAAGAAGACAAAAATTCTTACCACTGGACCAATTGGCAGCATCAGGATGGATGGTGAAGAGATTGAGATTGTTCACAGCTTTAGTTTGCTTGGCTCCACAGTCAACACTCTTGGCACCAGTAGCCAGGAAATTAAAAGATGTATTGCCATGGGAAAGTCTGCTGTTAGGGACCTCTCCAAAGTACTGAAGAGCAATGGTTTCTCTCTGCAGACTAAGGTCCGCCTGATACAGGCCATGGTTTGCTATCACTTGTTATACATCAGAGAGTTGGACAATGACTAAGGGGGATAGAAGGAGAATTGATGCCTTTGAGCTGTGTTGCTGGAGAAGAGTATTGAGGGTACCATGGACTGTTAGGAAAACAGATTCGTCCTGGAAAGGGTCAAACCAAGCTGCTCCTTCTGCTCCTTGGAGGCAAGGATTCTGAGGCTCTGTCTAACATATTTTGGACATGTTGTAAGGAGAGACCGGTCCTTGGAGAGGGATATCATGCTTGGTAGGGTGGAGGTACAGTGCAGGAGGGGAAGGTCCTCTATGAGGTGGATTTATTCAGTGACTGGGGTAATTGAGATGGGAGTATCAGAGACAGTGCGATTGACATAGGACAGAGCAGAGTTTAGGACTGTTGTACATAGGGTCTCTATGAGTCGCAAGTGCCTCTGCGGCATATAACAACAACAACATATTGAAATTGACTGACAGAAGGGGAACAGGTCTTTAACAACTTCCCTCCTTTCTCACCAGCTGCCAAGCCTGTTATTGAGTCAGTTTCACTCACGTTGATGTACAGAGGACAGCCACAACTTCTGGAGCTCTTTCTGGAGCACTTACATACCACTTGGTGAATTGAATCCACTAACCTTTCACTTAGTGGTTGGCTCAAACTGCTCTCACTACTTAGGAACTTACTAACTAAAGAGGAGAATTTAAAAAACACAAAGAACCATGTTTTTATTTAAGAAAATTTGCAGAATAATGCTGATCATTTTCTGTTTTGCTGAGTTAGACAATACCGATGTTATTGTCCTTGCTTCGTTTTTACTTAGGTAACATAACCAGACGGCTTAAGTCTGCCTCTCTGTCCAAATGCCCCGGGAGTCAGTTGCTGCTGAAGGTACTAGGTCTTCTACATGTTATGTCAAAATCCATGTGCAATATGTGTGCGTGAGTGTGTGTGTATGTGTGCATAGGAGTTCATAGTGTATTGATTGTGTGTGTGTGATTGGGGTGTGCTTACTGAAAAAGCCCTTGCTGCTCAGTCCAGGGACTGGAGTTGGGCAAGAGCAGCGTCCAGGCTATGCCATTGTCTAGATGGATAGGACCAATTCCCTTTGTCACCTGGAGAGTTCAATTCACCACAAGAAAATTGCTTAAGTTGATAACATTTGCTATAAGGCAGAGCAAGAGAGAGGAGAATGGGGCCAGGGAAGACTCCTTAAACCAGTGCAGCTCTCATGCTCTCTCCAAAGACAGATGAGGGGCTTTGTTGCTCCTCTGGGCTGCTTCCTCACAAGCCTGCCTCAAACTTACTCTCTGCTGGCTCCAGGTAGAAGGACAACTTGTATCTTACTTTTTATGTAGTCCTGGTATGTCTCAGCTCCTGGATATTCCTCCTCACATGGCAGTATCATAAACATCCTCAGCCCCACCTTACCTTATCACACACACTGGTTGTGTTTGATTTTGCATCTAATCTGCTCTTTTTAGAATTCAAAAGTGATTAGGTTTAGCTCATACTTTACACTGAGACAGCTTTATTACATAACAAGAGATAACTCACTCTCATTGCTGTTTAGTTAGATGAACCCATCTAGAGCTGACTTCCTAGTTGTGTCAGGGGCTGTGTCAAGGAAAAGACTGTCCTTGGAGTGGTCTTGAGGGAGGCCTTTAGGTTACCAGTGCACTACAGCACCAGAACTCCCTCCAATCCACTGCAGATGGTGTTTCCAAGGCCTGGAGGGGGTCCGAAACTCCTGGCTCAGTATATTCCACTTTGTAGAAGTTGTAATGATGATAGGTATGTATTCACTGAGTTCGTGATTGGTTTGGCCACATCTGGCCTTGTGCATAAACAGTATTCTTGTCTTTGGGGTTCTTTCAATTCAGTCAAAAGCAGCTCAGAATTCCAGTATTCTCTGTGAGTTTCCTATTCTTTTTTGCTTTTAATGATGAGGAAGGAAACTAACTCTTGCTCTTTAAATAAACAATTTCAGATTTTAACAGTTGGCCAAGAAAGAGTCTTTCTCCTTATCTCTATCAAGAGTCTTTCTCCTTATCTCTATCTGTGTCCTCTTCTAGTACTTGACAAACTGCAAATCTAGACTGAGCCCTGGAAATTTCAAGGAGAGAAAAGGAGGGGGACATCTGCTTAGGAAGATAAGTTGAGGAAATGGAGGCAGTGGTGAGGGCAGGGTCCATAACAACAACAATTAGGCAGGGTCTCTTTGGAGGCCAGGATGTTTACGTGACCAGGTCTGACCACTGAAGTGTACTTCCACATGTATACATACTCATTCACACACACCTTGTCACATACGCAGGTGCACACAGACATGGACACACTCACGTATGCAGGCATCCTGGGTGCCTATTCTCATACACATGGATGTACAGAGGTCTGTCTTATGATGTGTTGTTCTTGAGTGCTGTAGAGTAGGGATTGACCAGCAGCTTACCCTTCAGCAGATTTTCAGAGACTGCAAATCATACAGGAGGAGACTGTCCATCTTTTTTTTCACAGAGTGGCTAGTGAATTCAAAGCTTATTAGGCCGCCAAGGGGAGATGAAAAAAGAACTGCTGGGGAAGAGATCTATGTTCCTATCTGTATATCAAACAGGTATGAAGTTTTCCAAATTGGGAAAGAAAAGTTGGGATTACTAGAAAGCCAATGAGAGATGAAAAAGTGAGGAAAAAATGGGGTTGCTTTCATAGTTAAAAAAGTAATTTCTAGATGTGTCTTGAAATATAATATTGTGAGTGACAGGATAATATCCATATGCATACAAGGAAGTCCAGTGAATACCACTATCATTCAAATATATGCATCAACAACCAGCATCAAAGAAGAAGAAATAGATTATGCATTAATAGTGATGGGTGACTAGAATGCAAAAT
The DNA here is from genome assembly GCF_000299155.1 of Elephantulus edwardii. NCBI lineage: Eukaryota > Metazoa > Chordata > Mammalia > Macroscelidea > Macroscelididae > Elephantulus > Elephantulus edwardii. Next base: position 1,384,341 of record NW_006400073.1, on the reverse strand, counting down.
TTGGGAACAGAGAAGAAGGATCAGTAGTTGGAAAGCATGGACTTGGTGACAGCAATGAAGCTGGAGATACGATGATAGAATTTTGAACAATCAACAATTTATTCATTGCAAATACATTTTACAAGTACCATAAATGCAGGCTATACACATGAATTTTACCTGATGGTATGCATAGGATTCAGATTGATTACGTCTGTGGAAAGAACCACTGGAGAGGCTCAGTAACAGCTGTGAAGACTAGACTTGGTGCTGATTGTGGAACAGATCACCAACTACTCATATGCAAGTTTAAGCTGAAGCTAAAGAAAGTGAAATCAAGCCCACAGGAACAAAAATATGGCGTTGAGTCTATCCCACCTGAATTTTAGAACCATCTCAGGAACAGGTTTGAGGCCTTGAACATTAATGAGTGAAGACCAGATGAGTTATGGGAGGATATCAAGAATATCATCCAGGAAGAGTGCAAAAGGTCATTATAGAGGAGGAAGAAAAGACCGAAATGGATATCAGAAAAGACTCTAAATATTGCACTGGAGCACAGAGAAGCCAAAGCTGAAGGAAGAAATCAAGACATTAAGAAGCTGAACAGGAGATTTCAAAAGGCTGCACGAGAAGACAAGGTAAAGTATTATAATGAAATATGCAAAGACCTGGAGTCAGAAAATCAAAGAGGCCGAACTCGCTCAGCATTTCTTAAGCTCAGGGAACTGAAGAACAAATTCAAAACGCAAGTTGCAATAGATGCTCTGGACAGAATATTGAGTGATCCTGCAAGTATTACAAGAAGATGGAAAGAGTACACAGAGTCATTATTCCACAAGGAATTGGCAGACACAGAAGAATTTCATGAAACAACATATGAGCAAGAACCTATGGTGTTGAGAAAAGAACTTCAGACTGCTTTGAAAGAATTGGCTGAGAATAAAGCCCCAGGAATTGATGGTATACCAATTGACATATTTCAACCAACAGATCAGATGTTACCCTAAATGTGCTCACCAAGTTAGGCCAAGAAATCTGGAGAACAACTACTTGGCCAACTGACTGGAAGAGATCTATATTTGTTCCCATTCCAAAGAAAGGTGATCCCACAGAGTGTGGAAACTATTGAACAATATCATTAATGTCACATGCAAGCAAGATTTTGCTGAAGATTATAAAAAAGTGACTGGAATACCACATCAACAGAGAACTACCAGAAGTACAGGCTGGGTTTAGATGGGGCCGGGGAGTACCAGAAGAATGTCTATCTTTGTTTCATTGATTATGCAAAGGCATTTAACTGTGTGGATCATAACAAACTGTGGCTAACTCTGAGAAGAATGGGGATCCCAGAACACTTGATTGCGCTAATGCGAAACCTATACTTGGACCAGGAGGCAGTCGTCCGAACAGAGCAAGGAAACACTGCATGGTTCAAAATTGTGAAGGGTGTGTGCCAGGACTGTATCCTGTCTCCATACCTTTTCAATCTTTATGCAGAACAAGTTTTCCGGGAGGCTGGGCTTTATGAGGAGAAATGTGGCATTAGGATTGGAGGAAGAATCATCAACAATATGCATTATGCAGATGACACAACCTTGCTTGCTGAAACTGAGGAGGACCTGAAGCACTTGCTGTGGAAGGTCAGGGACTGCAGTCTTCAGTATGGATTGAGACTCAATATCAAGAAAACAAAGATTCTCACCACTGGGCCGATTGGCAGCATCATAATGGATGGTGAAGAGATTGAGACTGTTCACAGTTTTGGTTTGCTTGGATCCACAGTCAACACTCTTGGCACCAGCAGCAAGGAGATTTGGGGTGGAGCTCCCCGATGAAACAAGCGTGGAAGGAGGAGTGGCGTCCACTTTCATAATAGCTTGCCTCCGGAAACCCTATGAACCTGGAGAGAGGATGAAAGGCACCCAAGCGTCGAGGACTTTCCTTCATAGGGTCGCTATGAGTCGCCTGCAACTCGACAGCACTTAACAACAACAACAACAACATTGCAATGGGAACGTGTGTGGTTAAAGACCTCTCTAAAGTGCTGAAGTGAAAAGATTTCAGTCCAGAGACTAAGGTGCACCTGTTACATGCCATGGTCTTTGCAATCACTTGCTATGCATCAGAGAGCTAGACAATGACTAGGGATGGTAGAAGGAGAATTGATGCCTTTGAGCTGTGGTGTTGGAGAAGAATATTGAATATGCCATGGACTGCTAGGAAAGCAAACAACTTTGTCCTGGAGAGGGTGAAGCCGAGCTGCTCCTTGGAGGCAAGGATTCTGATGCTTTGTCTGACATACTTTGGACATGTTCCAAGGAAGGACCAGTCCTTGGAGAAGGATGTCATGCTTGAGAGGGTGGTGGCACAGGAGAGGAAGACCCTTGATGACATGGATTGATTCAGTGACTGGAGTAATGGGGGTAGGAGTGTTGGAGATGGTGAGATTAGCACAGGATAAGGCAGAGTTTAGGGCTGTTGTGCATAGGGTCACTATGAATCGCAGGAGACTTGACGGCACATAACAGCAACAACAACTTGACAACTTTTCAGCAACGAACTGCCTTAGCTTATTTTCTCAAGTTCTTCTTTTCATAGATAGCAATGAACTAATTTTATTTTATTAGACAATCTCTGAGGACCATTCCTGTGTTAAATATGTCATAATTATAAGGCACCTATTACTTATTGTTGTTAGGTGCCGTTGGGTTGATCACCATGCACAGGGAACTCACGGACAACAGATTAGAGCCTTGCCCTATCCTTCACCATCGTTACAATCTTCACCATGCTCAAGCCATGGTTCCTCTCCTTCTTCTTTCAGTACCCTGTATTTTCCCCCAGCATTAAGTCTTTTTCTAAGTGCTGATCCTTCCTGATAACATTCACGAAATATGTGAGGCAAAATTTTGCCATCTTTGTTTCTAAGGAGAACTCCGGTTGCACTTTCTCTAAGACAAATTTATTTGTTCTTTTTGACAGTTCTTGACTAACACCACAATTCGAAAACATCAGTTCTTCAATTTTCCTTATTTATTGTCCAATTTTCAGATGCAGAGGAAACAACTGAAAATGCTGTGACTTAGGTCAGGCACACCGTAATGTTTAAAGTGACATCCTTGCTCTTTAGGGCTTTCAAGAGGTCCTTGACAGCAGACTAGACCAAAGCAAGATGTTACTAGAATAATCTGTCACGTTTTTAATCTATCTTTTCAGGGTTTTATAAAACGATATTCTTTTCCACTGTTGTATTTAAAAACTGAGGAACTGAACTTTTGCACTAATATTGACATGGTTTTAGGGTGTTTTTTTCCCCTGACTGGATAGAGCCTTTCTTCTTTCCCTTGTGTCTTTCTGTCTCTTTCCCTCTCTTTATCTTACTTTCTATTAAGAGGAAGAATGGATAGTGGGGAGATCATGAGGAATATAATTTTCTTATAGATTACAACCCTGTATTATCCTTATTTTATCTATCTGGATTTACGGAATCTCCCAAATGGGGAAAGAGAACTTTTTTTTTTTTTTAAAGATGACCTTCAGTACCTCTTATAGCAAAAGAGAATCATGTAAGAAGAAATTAATAACTAAAAAATAAAAATATTCTGACTACAGGGACAAGTAGCTCAGCTACTCTGACTTTTAGGTAAAAGATAATTGTATTAGTGGGGGGGGGGAAGAAAGAAAGAAAAAAAGCCTTCTGTGGGAGACTGTTGAGAAAATTGTCACAGAAATAGAAAGTGAACTTACTCTGGCTGCTGAGGATAATGGACAGCAGTGTGTGTGAAGCATAGATGCTATATTCCTTGCCCCTTCCTTCCTTCCTGCCCCCAGTGAGGGGGAAAAAAATCAGCCAAAAACCAACCAATCTAAACAAGAATTTTACTGGGCTAATGTCAATTATAATCAGCATGGCAATTTTTGGGGTATGTTTGGTAGGTGTGGTATGTGTGGAGTAAAATGTGGTAGTAGTTATTGAATGAGAAGATTTAAATACTAATGCCTAAGAATACTCTTTAGAGAAGCTGTTTTTTGACAAAATGCTTTTAATCTCTAGGAGGAAAGACACTATATAAACACTCATTTACTGCAATCCTGGTATGATATGTCATTTTTATTATTATTTTGATTCTCAGCTCTCATGAGTTGGTGATGGAGAGTCCCAGAGACAGCAGAGCCAGTTAGTATTACTTGAATGCACTTCACAGCTGAGCACAAAACAATGCAACTCATTTAACACAACAAACACTGGGGATTCACAGCCTGGGAGTTCCTGAGGAACCAGGATCCTTAGATAAAAGATCAAAAGTGAAAGACATGTTTTCTTGGAGTCTGTTTCTAAATCATACTGTTTGAACTAAGGTGTTCTCAGATTTTTGACTGAGCGAAGGGGACATAAATTCTTAACTAAATTGTTTTCTCTTTTAAACATGCCTGTGCTCAACTCATGGACAATTAAATATTTGCCTCTGAAATTCTCATTGTTTCAAAGTGTTTAGTCATATAGGGCTCAGAATAAGGGGAAATTATATTTTATTAACTCTCTAGCTTGAGTTTTATTTCTTTGGGCAGTATTTCTTAGTGGTCCTCCTTTAAAAAAAGACTTGAATAAAGGAGATTGAATGGAATGGTTCTCCTTCAGGTTTTGAGATTCTGCTCTTTCCTCCATCGACTCTTCCCCCAAGCTCTGGATGGAGAGGGTCAGCCCAGAGCACCAAGCATAATTGAATATAATTCACTTAGAGTAGAGTTGGACCAGCTTGTCTTTTTTTTTTTTTTAACCTTTTTAAAATTTATACATATCTTGCTCATTTATCCTCATACTTTCACAATAACAATCTTAGACCATTTTTTGTCCTTTTGTGATTGAGACCTTGATGGTCTCTAGACTTTCCCATGTTGTGTCGTATTTTACAAATAGTCAGTTCATAGTTTTTTTAGGACTGTATGATATTCCATTGCCTGAATGTATATGAGTTATAGTATACAAACAAATATGAAATTTTATTGTATTTTGGGTGAATGTTTACAGTGCAAATTGGCTTTTCATTCAATAACTATCATCCCCATTTTCTCTCCTGACACTGACTGAGGAGGGACCGAGCAGTGTGTTGTTCTGTTGTATGTAGAGTCTCTGCGTAGCAGGAACCAACTCAATCCTTTTTGTAGTTAAGCCCATTGCTGCAGCCACTGTGCCAGTCCATCTTCCTGAGAGTCTTCTTTTTCGTTAACCCAGTGTTTTGCCAAGCAAGATGTGCTTCCCCAGAGATTAGGCCTCCCCTTTTAAGTAGAATAGACATTGCTATTGTGTATCTAGCTGGAACTGACCCATAGCTGAACGTCTGGCAGGCTTTCAAAGATAGTTAATTGCCTGGGAAGATTACCCATTCTTTCTCCCATGGAACAGCTGGTGGATTTGAACTCCGGGCCTTTGGGATTGCGCACAACTTCTTGCCACTAGGCCACCAATATCTTTTATCCCTTCACAATACAAGAGCCCTGGTGGTACAGTGGGTAAAGTATTGCTTTGCTCATCAAAAGGTTAACAGTTCTAACCCACCAGCTTCTAACTTGGAGAAAGATGAGGTGGGTCTGTTTCTCTCAATATTACAATCTTGGAAACCCAGTGGGGAAGCTCAGCTTTGATCAGCTGGATAGCTTTGAATCAGAATCAGCTGTCGATGGCAGTGTTTTGTTATTTGATCCATTTCCAAAATATTTCACCATAGTAGACAAAAACTCCTAATTCTCTGAGCAGGCCCCTGCCTTCTCGCCTCTGTTGCACCTCTGATAAGCACTGACCACCTTGCTATTTGCTTAGTTCCTGTGAAGTCATACAGGATGTGTCCTTTTATGTCTCTTAGTTTCCTTCAATGAGACTTTTTTATTATATATTTCAAAGAACAAAGTATTAGGTGCTCCTTGAAGCTAGAACAACATGGCAGAGAGAGACACGAGAGAGTTGGTTATCTATGTCCACAAAGAGGTGACCCCTGCCAGCAGCCTGGTATGTCTCATTCTACTGGGGAAGTGAGGTCCTCAGAGACATGGACTGGAGTTGGCCAGGAAGGAAGGTGGACAACAAAGGCAAGGCCAGACCAAGCCCTCCAGCCAAGAATTTAGTGCATTCTTAATGTGATTGTCTGGCCATGTGGGAAGGAAGCCTCCTTGTTTTGGGGCTCCGTTTATGTTGAGTAAACAGATCAGAAGTGAAAATCCCTTATATAGAAGAACAAACCTAAATGTACTGCCACTGAATTGTTTCCCACTCATTTGAGGAGATTACTTCATCATTCTCACATGGCGTGGTTGATGAATTCAAACCTTGACCTTTTGGTTAGTAACCCTACATTATACCAGGAGGCCTCCCTATGGAGAAGACTTTTCACTCCTAAGTTGCTCAGGCCAGGGGCTGGGAGAGTGGCAGCCCCTTGGACATGAGTAAGGAGCACTGTTTATGCTGTACCTCCACCAGTTAGTTATACATGAGCTTCCTGGCATGTTGGTTAAAATGTTAAGCTGCTAATTTCAAGGTTTGAGTTTCAAATCCATCAGTTGAGTCAACTTGTCACTTCTGCTGGCTTTTTTGTTCTTTTGAGGTCTCCATTCTCTTTACCTCCTAACCCTTTTCTATAAGTGGCATCAGCAATAAAATTTAGGGCCATTGAAGAGGATTCCCATTGAAAAATTCATACGCGATCATGAGACAAAAGGTGAGTGGGACTGTGATTCCAGCTACTGTCTTGGAGAGTCAGAGTCTTGATCTTTTTTTATACCTACCCTTACTCCCTTCATAGGTGACTCTGTTAAGTGAGGAGCTAGTTTCTCTCAGTTAACTTTTGCTAAGGATGTGCCAGAGTCCCTAGGTAGTACAAATGGCTAAGCACTCAACTATTAATTGAAAAATTGTTGCTTCAGACTAGACTTGCCTTGGAAGACAGGTCTTGTGATCTGCTTTAGCAAGGTCACCCTGAAAACCTTGTGGTACTGTTCTACTCTGAGCACATGTGTTCAGCTTACAACTTTGAATTGCTTTTAACTCATAGCAACCCTACGTTGTTGTTGTTATGTGCCGTCCAGTTGGCTGACCCTCCAGCAAGTTTTCAGAGGCTGTAACTTTCACAAGAGAAGACTTCCCTTCTTCTGTAGAGCTGTTACAGGATTCTAACCACCTGCCTTGGCATGGGCAGTACCTCAATGTAATTGATAAACATCTGAAAAATTCCCATTGTATTGGTAATATGAAAGTTCACTCATATTTTAATCCACTAAGGAAGCATGTTTATAAACTTAAGGTGGATGTTTTAAACATTGTAAATAAATGACCTTGTAATAGATAATTTACATGAGTCAGAATTTACTAAGGACAACCAGTTTGGTTTTGATTTTTAAAGGATGAAGTGAATACTGGGAATGTAAGAATGCACACTGTTTAGAGCAGTTTCTTTCAAGGACTGGTAAGGGTGAGTGATGATCAAATTTTTCAGTTAGTCTGTCCTTTCCATTTGAAACCAAACTGTATTTTGGCTTGCACCCTGGCTATAGAGGCCCAGAATCTGCCGAGACGATAAACATTTGCAATCTTGTGTACTTATCTCCCCTGTATCTGGCAGGCTTGCATTTATAAAGTAAATCGGGAAATCTCACCACAACAGGCTTTCCTGTAGAGAGGCTGGCATTTCCTGCTTGCCCCAGTGGGGGCAGGAGTGGAGGGAACACACTGCTGACATGTAAGCCCTTTCCTTGTTCCCCTTGCAATTGCTGGAAAAGCAAAAGTGAGTCCCCACCAGGATCAACAATGGCACAAGTTAGAGTTTAGAAGGGAGCTGTTTATATTAGGCACAATGTTCCCAGATAGGATCCTTATGTGCATGATTAGGAAACAAAGGTCCTAATTATTTGACTATGAGTATGTGCACATTAAGCACATATGTGCTGTACAGGTAAACAAATCCAAAACACCTAACATGTTGCTCTTCAGTTGATTCTGACTCATAGCTGACATTATAATCCTATAGCTGGCATTAATGCAATTGATGTGCTTCTGAAAAATTGTCATTTAAATTGTCATTGTTGTTGTTTGCCTTCCAGTTGAGCACAACTCATAGCGATTCTATGAACAAAAGAAATGAAGCCTTTCTATAACTATCATCCTTTATCAAAGTTCATAGTTTCCAGACGCATGTTGTTTAGGAAGTGGATTTAAATTGGTTATATTAAAATTAGCTTATGTTTTAATTCACCAAGGAGGCAACCTTGTAAAGTCTATGACAGATATTTAAGAAATTTTATAAATAAATAATTCTTTTAAAAAATAGGAATTGTGCCTCCCCACATTTATTATGACAATAAATGTTGCTCCATTTTAAACACATGCTTTTGAAAAGACCATAGTGCTAATAAAATATTTTACCTATTACTTCTGGCCAAAGGAAGATATGAGTATATGGTGATATTTTTGTCTTGTTTTTTTTTAAATATCATTTTTATTATACTTTTGACAAAGGTTATATAGCACTTTAGGTTCCCATTCGGCACTTCTATCTATATTGTCCAGTGGCATTTGCTGTTAGTGAAATGAGTGAAAAGTCTCATAATTTCTGTTATAGTTGTTCCATTTCTTTTTCTCTGTCCCTTTCATTCTTATTTTAAAATAATCATTGACCGTTGGTCTCATATAAGTAGTTTCCTAAAGAAGCATGTTACTTAGGGACAATTATTTTCTCAGTCAGTCAATCTGTACTTTATCTGCAAATGATTTCAAAGTTAATTTTGGTTCAAAGTCTGAAAAGCTATTTAAGGCCCATAGTCTTAGAGTGTCCTCTAATCTCAATGAGTTCTGCAAATTTGTTTGTTGATGGTTTGTTTCGAAAGCAATGACAGGTCTATTCCGTATTTGTCTCCCATTTTGTCAGACTCCATATTTTGTGGAAATGATTAGAATTTACATTACATATTTCTTGTAGCATTGAAGTAATGACATAAAAGAAATTTGTACTCAAATTCCAAATGAGGAGCAGAATCCTAAGCAGAAATTGCTTATATTCTTGATTAAATTTAAAGATGTTATTTCATGAAGACATATGATTATTGTTATTATCCTGTTTAATTTGGTGAAAAGTTAATCTTACATGAAAAACACAAGTCTGAGGCATAAATACTCATCAAATAACATCTTTCCCAGTTGAGTTTTTGTATGTATTTATCTGAAGTAGATTAATTTCCCTATCTCCTTCAGGTGGTGGTGGGAATTATGCACTATTCATATTAGTTCACCGATTTTCATAATTTATTTTTGTTTTACAGTTTCTACAATATCCAGGATTGCCTTCTTTTCATCTCAGGGAGGATGAGCTATAAAGATAGGACAAAAATTTCTGATCATCCTTTATGCAAGTTCTCCTAAATTTATTCTCTACACAACTATAGAATGATCTCTAAAACTAAGAAGTTAACATTAGCACAATGCTATTAACCAAACTCAATTGCTCATCAGCTTTTGTCAAGAAAACTGGAGGACAGTTACCTGGTCACGTAGCTGGAAGAGATCTGTATTTGATCCAACTCAAAAGTAAAAAAAGATGATACAATAGAGTGTGGAAATTATTGAACAATATCCTGCTGAAGATTATAAAAAAACAACCAAACAGTACATCGATAGGAAACTACCAGAAATACAAGCTGGGTTTAGAAGAGCACTAAGGACATCATAACCAAGGCCTGATGGATCTTGACTCAAAGTATAGAGTAGCAGAGGAACATCTACCTGTGTTTCATTGACTATGCAAAGACATTTAACTGTGTGGATCACAATAAATGGTGGCTAACCTTGAGAAGCATGGGAATCCCATAACACCTAATTGTGCTCATGTGAAACATGTACTTGGACCAGGAAGCAATCACCAGAACAGAACAAAGAAACACTGTTGTTGTTGTTGCTGTTATGTGCCGTCGAGTCATTTCCGACTCATAGCGACCCTATGCACAACAGCCCTAAACCCTGCTCTGTCCTGCGCC
>NW_006400073.1:1370205-1372182 GCF_000299155.1 Elephantulus edwardii | reverse complement strand
GACTACTGATTCTTCTTCACTATTTCCAACTTTTGCATTCCAGTCACCCATTATTATCAATGCATCTTGATTGCATGTTCGATCTATCTCCGACTGTAAATGGTTCCAAATCAGGGACTTGTCCTGTTTCCAAACTTTTTCAATCTATTTGCAGGAAAGATCATTCTGGAGGCTGGATTTTTTTTTTAATTGTGGGGAAGCTGGACTTTATGAAGAAGAATGTGGCATCAGGATTGGGGGAAGGCTCATCAATAACTTGCATCCTGCAGATAATACAACTTTGCTTGCCAAAACTGAGGAGGACCTGAAACGTTTGTTGAAGAAGGTCAACGACTGCAGTCTTTAATATTAATTTCAGCTCAACACCAAGAAAACAAAGATTCTCTCCATTGTGTCAATTGGCATACCATGATAGACAGAGAAGACATTGTTAAGAATTTCAGCTCGCTCAGTTTCACAATTAACACTCTTGGCACCAGCAGTTAGGAAGTCAAAAGATGAGTCACATTAGGGAAATATGTTGTCAGGGATTTCTCCAGAGTACTGAAGAGCAATGATGTAAGTCTAGAGACTAAGTTACACCTGATCCAAGCCATGGTCTTTGCAATTACTTGCTATGCAACTGAGGATGACAGAAGAAGAATAAATGCCTTTGAGTTGTGGTACTGGATAAGAGTATTGAGCATACTGCCAAGAGAACAAACAGGTGTGTCCTGGAGAGGGTAAAACCAAATTGCTCCTTGGAGGCAAGGATTCTGAAGTCTCAAATACTTTTGACATGTTGCCAGGAGAGGCTAGTCCTTGGAGAAGGACATAATGCTTGGAAGGTTGGAGGGACAGGACAGGAGTGGGATACCTGGATGAGATGAATTGACACAGTAACTGGGGTAGTGAGGTGAAATATGTTGGAGACAATGAAATTGGATAAGGATAGGGCAGGAGATAGGGTCACTATGAGTTGCAATTGACTTGAAGTAATATAATAGAAATAATAAAATTAACCAAACTACAGATTGTATTAGGGAGCTCTGGTGGCTTAGTGGTAAGGACTTGTGCTGTCAACTTAAAGTTATGTGGTTCGAATCTGCCAGCCACTCCATGGAAGAAAGATGGGCAGTCTCCTTCTGGGTGATTTACTGCCTCTGGAAACATATTTTTAAAGTTTTTTAACAGCCATACAGATTTTATTTTAAAAACATTTTCCTCCACCCTCTCTGTACAACTCACCTTTTCCCTCCCCATTTAAGCAGGTAGCTACGCATGTCCTGTTCTGGATTGCTAATTGCAATACACATATTATCCAATCATCCATTAGTTTCAGGTTGATCTTCCCTTTTCCTAATCCATTACAATGGACATTGTCCATTCTATTCCTACTTTCCTAGGCCCTAATCCCCCCAACCCTCCTATTTTTAAAATAGAGATTTTACACAATGATTATCCTCTTTTGACTGAATCATTTCACTCAACAAAATGTTCTCTAGACTGATTCATCATGTTGTGTAGTGTTTAATGAGTTTTAATTATTTTTAAATACTGCACAATAGTCCATTGTGTGCATGTACTACATTTTACCCATTCATTTTGTTGACGGCCTGTTTAAAGTTCCTCTTTATTATGGATACTGCTGCAGTAATATATGTGTACATATATCTAGGTAACATCATGATTGGTGGAGAAGAAATTGAAACTGTCAACAACTTCATCTTGCTTGGATCCACAATTAACACCCTTGGTACTAGCAGTGGGAAAATCTGCAGTTAGGGAAGTCTCCAAATTATTGAGAACTGATGGCGATAGTGTGAGAATTTAAGTGCATTTGATTTTGGATATAGTATTTCTGATCACTTGCTATGCTTCTGAGAATTGGACTGAATAAAGATTGTTGTTGTTGTTGTTATGTGCCGTGGAGTCGTTTACGACTCATAGCGACCCTATGTACAACAGCCCTAAACCCTGCTCTATCCTGTGCCAATC
>NW_006400073.1:1352281-1368505 GCF_000299155.1 Elephantulus edwardii | reverse complement strand
AGAGCAGGGTTTAGGGCTGTTGTACATAGGGTCGCTATGAGTCGCAAACGACTCGACAGCACATAACAACAACAACAACAACAACAACAGCTGTTGATTTTGGGCACTTCTTCAAGTGTTTTCTCGTCACCTGAATATCCTCTTTAGAAAAGTCTTTTCATATCTTCTATTTATTTTATTATTGAGTTTTTAGTTTTGTTCTTATGGAATTTTTAAACATTTAGTTAACTCCCTTGTTAGTTCTTCAACAAGATTTACCTTGCATATGATATTGATGACGTTATTTGATAATTTCATATTCTTTTGAGAAATATTTTTTGGGAATGGGAGCAAAAAAATAGTATCTCTGTCAGTCAGTTGCCTAGGCAGCTATCTTCTAGATTTCTTGTCCTAGATTAGTGAGAACTTCGGGTGCTCCAAATGTGCATTGAAACATATCAGTTAGTATTCCATCAATTAATGAGGCATTATTTTTTTGGCAGCACATTCTGTTCAGCTTCAGCTTTTTTAGTAGCACTGGTTCTTGATCATAGGCTTCTTCTAGTTGTTGTTGTTGTTAGATGCCATTGAGTTGAGGACAACTCACAGAGACTCTAGGAACAAAAGATCTGAACCTCATCATTTCTTGTACCATCATCATATTTCATGACACACAAGAGCCTATTGCAGCCATCCACCTGGTTGAGGGTCTTCCTTTCCTTCTCTGCCCCTCCAACCTTCCCAATATCATGTCCCTCTCCAGGGATAGCACTTCCTAGCAACATGTCCAAAGTATGTTAGTCAAAGCCTTATCATTCTGGCCTCACAAAAGCACTTTGGCTGCATCCCCTCCACGACTTATCTATTAGTTCTCTTGGCAATCCATGAGATGTTCTCTTCTCCAACACCACATTATTTCTTTTTCTAGCATCCTTATTATTGTCCAGGTCTCAGATGCATAGCTGGTAAGCAGAAAGACTATGGCCTGCATCAGATGTACCTTAGTCCTCAAACTGACATCACTACTCCTTAATAATTTGGAAAGGTGTTTAATTGCAGATTTTCCCAGTGCAGTGAGTATTCTTTCCTGACTGCTCATACCAAGGGTGTTAATTGTGGATCCAAGCAAGATGTTGACAGTTTCAATTTCCTCTCCATCCATCATGACACTGTCTATTGGTCCAGTGGTAAGAATCTTTGTTTTCCTACAACTGGAGAGGATAAAATAGATGAATGGGACCTTCTAAGAATCAAATCCCTATGCACATGCCAAAACTTCTCCAACAGGGTAAAAAGGGAAGCCAAAGACTGGGGAAAAGGGACTTATATCTAGAATTTATACAATATCTAGAATTTATAAAATACTTGATCACCACAACAAGATAAAGGTAAACAACCCAATTTAAAAATGGATACAGGATATGAAAAGACACTTCACCAAAGAAGAAACTGAGATGGCGAACAAACACATGAAGAAATGTTCAAAATCCCTAGCTCTAAGAGAGATGCAGATCAAAACAACTATGAGAGATAATTTTGCCCCAGTAAGAATAGCAAAATTTAACAGAACAGCAGACAACAAATGCTGGTGAGGTTGTGGAGAAACTGGAACCCTTTTTCACTGTTGGTGGGAGTGTAAAATGGGGCAACCACTGTGGAAGGCTGTATGGCGCTTTCTCAAAAAGTTGTAAATAGATATACCATTTGACCCAGCAATTCGACAACTTGGAATATATCCCAAAGAAACCATAACCATCACCCAAGCAGATATATGCACACCCATGTTTATCGCAGCTTTGTTCACAATAGCAAAGAGTTGAAAACAACCTAAGTGCTGATCAGTAAATGAATGGATAGAGAAGCTGTGGTGTATTCATACAACGAACTACTACACTGCATTGAAAAAGAAGGAACTCATGAAATATTATTCAAGATGGATGACCCTGGAGGACATTATGCTGAGTGAAATATCTCAGTCACAAAAGGACAAATATTACATAATGCCATTGGTAAAATGGTACTGACATAGGGGTTTTGGGGAAGACTGAGAAAGATGGGATAAATTATGTATACTACATTGAAACAGATAAGAGAAAGAACTGTTTAAAAGGTATATGTTTAGGTATTATTGTCATGACATGAGTCTGCAACAAAGGCTGCATAGTGGAGGGACTTGGGGAAACAATGAAAGAACTTTTCTTTTGCTTTTCAAAAACGAGAATGAGCTGGAGGGGAGGGGTGGGCAGGGAGAAAAATGCAACAATGAATTAATGTAAATCTAAAATCTCTGTAAATTTTCATTAATATTAATAATAATACAAATAAAAGAAAAAATAATTAACAAGTCTCAAAAACGTTCTTAAGTCAAATAAACTTTAAACAATTCCCCCCCAAAAAAGAATCTTTCTTTTCTTGATATTGAGGCAGAATTCATAAGGAAGGCTGTATCCCTTAATCTTCTGCAACAAGTGCTTCAAGTCCTCCTCACTTTAAGCAAGGAGGGTTGTGTCATCTGCATAATGCAGATTATTGATGTGTCTCCCTCCAATCCTGGTGCCCCATTCCTCTTCATAGAGTCCAGCTTCTCAGATAATTTGCTCAATATATAGATTGAAGAGGTATGGAGATAGAATACAACCCTGACACACTTGCTTCCCAATTCTAAGCCATACAGTGCTACCCTGCTCCCTCTACACAAGAGCCTCCTGATCCAGGTATATGTTCCTCATGAGCACAATCAAGTGCTCTGGGATTCCCATTCTTTTCAATGTCAGCCATAACTTGTCATGATCCTTACAGCATTTGCATAATCCTTAATGCATCCTTTGCATAATCAATAAAGCACAAGTGTTCATTCTTCTGGTATTCCTTACTTTCAGCCAGGATCCATCTGATATCCTTGGTGCTACAGCCTCTTCTATATTCCGCTTGAACTTCTGGCAATTCCATATCTGTGTACTATTCCAGGTGTTTTTGAATGATCATCAGCAGTATCTTGCTTGCATGTGATATCAATGATACTGTCAATAATTTTTGATGGACCAGCTATGGCCACTTTGCATAAGATAATCATATGATATACTATGCAGGGAATGAAAGACAGAAGAAGATTGGTGTTGTATTCATAGTAAAAAAGTCAATTTCAAATTCTATGCTGAAATATAATGTTTTGAGTTATAGGATAATATCTATATGCGTACAAAGAAGACTGGTTAACATTACTATTATTCAAATATATGCTCCTATATCCAGTGCCAAAGAAGAAGAAATTAATAATTTTTACTAAATTTTGCAATCTGAAATTGACCTGAACATGCCTTCAGGATGTGTTAATGATAACTGGAGACTGGAATGCAAAAGTAGGGAACAGTGAAGAAGGAACAGTAGTTGGAAAATATGGGCATGGCGATAGAAATGAGGCTGGAAATAGAATGACTAAATTTTGTATTTATAATGATTTATTCAATGGTTACCCATGGTGGACAGTGTTTGGTGGAGCTCCCCAATTAAAACAAGCTTGGAAGTAGGAGTTGCATCCACTTCTGAAATAACTTGTCTCAGGAAACCCGTGAACCTGGAGAAAGGAAGAAAGTTATACAAGGGTCCAGGTCTTTCATACATAGGGTCGCTATGAGTTGCCTATGACTCGACGACACTTAACAGCACTTAACAGCACCACCACCAGCATAGGGAGAGGTCAGGTGGTCTAGTGGGCAGAAAGTGATGCTACCAAGCCAAAGGTGGGTGACTAATCCATAGCCCTCAGGCCTGTTTTTGATTGTTTTTTGGTGAAAATTCTTCTAGGTCGTATAGCCCTGGTGTGTCTACTTGCTGTACAGAGAGGTAACTCGTGGTTATGGTGAAGCTGAACACTGTGACTCTGATGTGTCAACTGCAAGAATGGTTACCCATGGTGTACAGTGTTTGGTGAAGCTCCCTGATTAAAACAAACTTGGAAGTAGGAGTGGCATCCACTTCCAAAATAGCTTGCCTCTGGAACTCTTATGAACCTGGAGAAAGGACTAAAGTTATACAAGGGTCCAGGTCTTTTGTTCATAGGGTTGCTATGAGTCGCCTGCAACTCAACGGCACTTAACAACAGCAACAATGATTTATTCATTGCAAATACTGTTTATAAAAGATGCAAAAGATGACTTTACATGAGGATTTCACCCAATGTGCTGCATAGGAATCTGATTGACTGCATTTGTGGAATAAAATGTTGGAGAAGCTCAATATCAGCAAAACTAGGCAAGGGACAGATGTGGGTCAGATCATCAATTAGTCAGTTCAGTTGAGGAAAATTAAACCAAATACAAGGCACCCAAAATATGACTTTGAGTCTATCCCACCTGAATTTCAGAACCATCTCAGGAACAGGTTTGAGGCCTTGAACACTAATGAGCGAAAACCAGACGAGTTGTGGGAGTATATCAAGGGTATCATATCAAGGAACTCATGCAATATTATTCAAAACCTGGAAGATATTATGCTGAGTGAGGTATCTCAGTCACAAAGGGTCAATGTCTCTTTCTTTGCTGTTGTTGTTGGTGATATTGTTGTTAAGTGCTGTTGAGTTGCAGGTGACTCATAGCAACCCTATGAAAGAAAGTCCTGGACACCTCCCATATAATTTTATTCCTTTCTCCAGGTTCATAGGGTTTCCAGAGGCAAGCTATAGCTTGCCCCAAATAGTTTAGTGTCAACTAATTCTTTTTTGGTATGGTCACTGGTCATAGAATTCTATTCTGTTCTTTAATTTGTTCTTCAGTTCTTTCAGCAAAGATATTGAGAATATTCTTCCCTTTTGGCCTCTAACTTTTGCTCTTTGTATATTTTATTAAGATAGGCTGCAGTGTCTTCTTGATCTGACCTTTGAAATCTTTTCTTCATCTCTTTTACTTTAGTACTTATTCTCTTTGTTTTGATCTCTCTACCTTCTAGTACTATTTTTAGAGCCTCTACTGAGCATTCATATTAAGACAGACTAGAAAGAAGGATTGGCCTTTAGGAAGATAGTAGGCCTCTGAAAACCTTATGTACAACAGAACACGTGGAGACTAGCAGGGAAACGGTGGCGGAGCTTTCAAGTATGTAAATACAAAGGAGAGGAACAGTTTTAAGCAGACTCTAGTGATTAGAACATGAAATGTGAGAACCATGAATGTATGAAAATTAGATATTGTAAAGGAAGAAATGAAAGCATAAATATTGACATCCTAGGTATTGTGGAGATGAGATGGACTGGCATGGGGCATTTTCACTCGGATGATCATATGATACATTACTCCGGAAATGAAAAGGTGAGGAAAATTGGGGTTGTTTTCATAGTTAAAAAGTTATTTCCATCTCCGTCTTGAAATATAATATTGTAAGTGACAGGATAATATCCATATGCATGCAAGGAAGTCCAGTGAATACCACTATCATTCAGATATATGCACCAGTAACCAGAGCTAAAGAGGAAATAGAAGACTTCTACCAACTTTTACAGTCAGATATCAATCCCACATGCAATCAAGATGCATTAATAATAATAATGGGTGACTGGAATTCAAAAGTTGGGAATAGAGAAGGATAAGTAGTTGGAAAACATGGACTTGGTGACAGAAATGAAGCTGGAGATAGAATGATTAAATTTCACACAATCAATGACTTATTCATTGCAAATATGTCTTATAAACACAGGTTAACACATGGATTTCATCTAAGGGTATGCATAGGAATCAGATTGATTACATCTGTGGAAAGAATCACTGGAGAAGCTAAATATTAGCTGTGAAAACTAGGCCAGGTGCTGATTGTGGAACAGACCACCAACTATTCATATGCAAGTTTAAGCTGAAATGAAGGAAAATTAAATCAAATCCATGGAAACCAAAATATTACCTTGCATCTATCTGATCTGAATTTCAGAACCATCTCAGGAACAGGTTTCAGACCTTGAACACCAATGAGTGAAGACCAGATGAGTTGTGGGAGGATATCAAGGGTATCATCGAGGAAGAGTGCAAAAGGTCATTAAAAAGACAGAAGAGGAAGAAAAGACCAAAATGGATGTCAGAAGAGACTCTGAATATTGCACTAGAGTGCCACGAAGCTAAAGTAGAGGAAAAAATTCAAGATATTATACCTGAACAGAAGATTTCAAAAGGTAGTGCAGGAAGACATAGTAAAATATTACAATGAAATGTGTAAGGAGCTGGAGTCAGAAAATCAAAAGGGCCGAACTCGCTCAGCATATCTTAAGCTCAAGGAACTGAAGAACAAAATAAAACCTTGAGTTGCTATACTTAAGGATGTTTTGGGCACAATATTAAATGATCTAGAAAGTATTAAAAGAAGATGGAAAAAGTATACAGAGTCACTGTACTGAAACAAATTGGCAGACACAGAAGAATTTCAAGAAACAACATATGAGCAAGAGCCTATGGTGATGAAAGAAGAAGTTCAGGCTGCTTTGAAGGAATTGGCAAAAAAATAAGGCCCCTGGAATTGATGGTATACCAATTGACTTATTTCAACTACCAGATGCTGCCCTAAATGTGCTCACCAAGTTGTGCCAAGAAATCTGGAGGACAACCACTTGGCCAACTGACTGGAAGAGATCTCTATTTGTTCCCATTCCAAAGAAAGGTGACATAACATAATGTGGAAATTATTGAATAGTATCATTGATACCACATGCAAGCAAGGTTCTCCTGAAGATTATCCAAAAGTGACTGGAACAACACATCAACAGAGAACTACCAGAAGTCCAGGCTGGGTTTAGAAGGAGTTGTGGTACTAGGGATATTGTAGCTAATTTTAGATGGATTTTGGCTGAAAGCAGGGAGTACCAGAGGAATGTCTATCTGTGTTTCATTAATTATGCTAAGGCATTTGACTGTGTGGATTACAACAAACTGTGGCTGACTCTGAAAAAAATGGGAATACCAGAGCACTTGATTGTGCTAATGTGAAAACTATACTTGGACCACGAGGTAGTCATCAGAACAAAGCAAAGAAACACTGCATGGTTCAAAACTGGGAAGAGTGTATGCCATGTATGTGTCCTATCGCCATACCTTTTCAACCTATGTGCAAAACAGATTATCCAGGAGCCTGGGCCGTAGGAGGAGAAGTGTGGCATCAGGATTAGTGGAAGATTCATCAACAATCTATGCTATACAGATGACACAACCCTGCTTGATCAAACTGGAGAGGACCTGTAGCACTTGCTGCAGAAGGTCAAGGACTGCAGCCTTCAATACGGATTAAAGCTCAATATCAGGAAGGCAAAAATTCTCACAACTGGACCAATTGGCAGCATCAGGATGGACGGTGAAGAGATTAAGATTGTTAACAGTTTTGGTTTGCTTGGCTCCACAGTCAGCACTTTGGCACCAAGCAATGGGAAAGTCTGCCGTTAGGAACCTCTCCAGAGTACTGAAGAGCAATGGTGTCACACTGGAGACTAAGGTGCGCCTGATACAGGCCATGGTTTTTGCAATCACTTGCTATGCATCAGAGAGGTGTACAATGACTAGGAAGGATAGAAGGAGAATTGATGCCTTTGAGCTGTGGTGCGGGAGAAGAGTATTGAGTATACCATGGACTGCTAAGAAAATGAACAGGTTTAACCTGGAGAGGGTTAAACAATGCTGCTCGTTGAAGGCAAGGATTCTGAAGCTTTGTCTGTCATACTTTGGACATGTTGCAAGGAGAGACCGGTCTTTGGACAGGGGTGTCATGCTTGCAAGGGTGCAGGCATAGTGCAGGAAAGGAAGACCCTCTATGAAGTGGATTGATTCAGTGACTGGAGTAGTGGGGGTGGATGTGTCAGAGACAGTAAGACTGGCACAGGGCAGAGCACTGAGTTTAGCGCTGTTGTACATAGGGTTACTATGTGTCGCAGACGACTCTACAACACAAAACAACAAGAACTACTCTTTCTTTCTTTCTGGATGATATTCTTTATGTCATTCCACAACTAACCAGGTCCTCAGTCATCACAGTGCGTCAAATAGAGATGGTTTGAAACACATAACAGAGGAAGCTGTTTTTGAGGTACGTAGACCAGGAAGCTGTTGTCTGAATAGAACAAAGGAACATAGCATGGTTTTAATTCAGGAAAGAAGTATGTCAGGGTTGTGTCTTTTCTTCATGCCTATTTAATCTATATGCTAAGTAAATAATATGAGAAACTAGACTATATGAAGAGGAATGTGGTATCAGGATTGGAGGAAGACTCCAAAAATTGTGTTATGCAGATGCCACAATCTTGCTTGTAGAAAGTCTAGAGGACTTATTGAAGAATATCAAAGACTGCACATAGCCTTCAATATAGATATCTCATCAAGAAATGAAAATTTCTTATCACTTGACCAATAGGCAACATCATGATAGATGGAAAATGGTTGAAATTGTCAATAACTTCCTTTTACTTAGATCCACAATCAAACCCATGGTCAAAAAACCAAAACATTTGTTATAGTGGGAAATCTGCTTCCAAGGACCTCTCCAAAATATTTAAAGGCAAAGATATTAGTTTAAAGACTAAGTACACCTGTTGTTGTTGTTGTTATTGTTGTTGTTGTTATGTGCCGTCGAGTCACCTGCGACTCATAGCGACCCTATGTACAACTAATCCAAGATATTTTTTTCAATAACTTCCTATGCATCTGACAGTTGGACAATGAATAAGGATGAAAGAAGAATAATCAATGCCTTTGTATTGTGGTGTTGGAGAAGAATACTCAATATTCCATGGACTGCCAAAAGAACACACCTATCTTGTAACAGATGCAACCAGGGTGCTCCTTAGAGGCAAAGATATTAAAATTTCATCTTCCATACTTTAGGTATATTGTTCAGGAGTGGTGAGTTCTTGGAAAAACACATCATCTGAGAATGCTGGAGGGCTAGAGGAAGACTTTCAACAAAATAGATTGGCACATTGACTATAACAATAGGCTAGAGCATATCAGAGATAGTGAGGATAGTAAAGAATAGGTCAAGGTTTAGATCTGTTCTTCATGGGGTTGCTCTGAGTCATGGTCTACTTAATGACTACTTACAACACTAACAACAGTTGAATTGAAGTGGAGCTCACAGTAATTTTTATTTATGTCCCCCTATGGTTTTCACAATTACATGCAATGCTTTAGAAAGCTGGACAGTGACTAGGGATGATAGAGAATTGATGCCTTTGAGCTGTGGTGCTGTAGAAGAATATTGAATATACATACTATGGATTGCTAGGAGAACAAACAAGTTTGTCCTAGAGAGGGTGAAATCAGAATGCTCCTTGGATGCAGGAATCCTGAAGCATCATCTGACATACTTTGGGAATATTTCAAGGAGAGAATAGTCCTTGGAGAGGGATTGCTTGGAAGGGTGGAGGGACAGCACAAGAGAGGAAGACTGGATGAGATGGATTGACTCAGTGACTAGGATAATGGGGATGGGTGTGTCTGAGGTGGTGCGGTTGGCGCAGGATAGAGCAGGATACAGAGCTGTTGTACTTAGGGTTGCTATGAGTAGCAAGTAACTGGACGGCACTTAAGAACTCAACAACAAGCAGCCTAGTGGATAGGGATTTGCACTGACAACAGAAGGCAGTTGGTTCAAGTCCATCAGTTGCTCTGTGGGATAACAATGGATAATCTCCCCTTGTATGATGTACAGCTTCTGAAAATCCACTTGAAGGTGAGTTGTGAGTCATTTGTGACTCAACTGCAATGACTGATTGCTTTCGTGGATATCTAATGACATTGAGTATATTTGCAAGTGCTTGTTTGTGTATCCTCTTAAGTGAAATGTCTACTCAAGTCCCTTGACCTAATTTTTAAATTGTATTTGAATTTTATTTTTGAGCTCTTAGATAGTAATCCTCTTTCAAATATGTGGTTCCTAAATATTTTCTCCTATTCTGTAGATTTTATCTTAATTTTCTTCATAGATCCTTTTGGTACACAAAAGTTTTTAATTTGGAAAAAAATCCTTTTTATCTTTTGTTGCTCAAGCTTTTCACTCAAAGCATCACTTGCCAAAAGCTAGATCTTGAAACATTACCCCTATGTTTAAAAATAATTTTGGTTTAAACTTTTCTATCTAAATAGTGTTGTTCCACTTTGGATTAATGTTACTAGATGGTGTGAGATGGGAATCTAACTTCATACTGTCATTGTTAAGTGCCATTGAGTCAGCTACAATTCATTCAACAGTATCAAAACCAGATTTGAAATATGCCCTATCTGTACCATTCTAAGGATATCTGAAATACTCCAGCTCATTGTTACAGTCACTGTGTAAATCCATCTCCTTGAGGTTTTCTTCTTTGTCTAGCCCTCTGCCTTTCCCAGATGATTTTTCTCCCCAAGAACTAGCCATTTCTGACATTGTACCCAAAGTATGTGAGATCAAGTTTTACCATCCTTGCTTCTAAGAAGCACCCTGGTTGCAGTTGTTCTAATACAGATATGTTTATTCTATTGGAAGTCCGTGGAAAATCATTATTTTTTCCCAAACCATAATGCAAAGGTGTTGTATTTTGTTTCATCTTTATTCATTGTCCAACTTTCAGAAATATGTTGTTGTTGTTGTTATTATATCTGTCAAGTCAGCTGCGACTCATAGTGACCCTATGTACAACAGCCCTAAACCCTGCTCTATCCTGCGCTAATCTCACCATCTCTGACACATCTACCCTCAATATCCTAGTCACTGAATCAATCTATCTCATAGAGGATCTTCCTCTCCTGTGCTGTCCTTCCACCCTCCCAAGCATGACGTCCTTCTACAAGGACTGACCTCTCCTTGCAATTTGTCCAAAGCATGTCAGATGAAGCGTCAGAATCCTTGCCTCCAAGGAGCAGTATGGTTTAACCCTCTCTAGGGTAAACCTGTTCATTTTCTTAGCAGTCCATGGTATACTCAATACTCTTCTCCAGCACCACAGCTCAAAGGCATCAACTCTCCTTCTATTCTTCCTAGTCATTGTCCAACTCTCTGAAGCATATCAAGTGATTGCAAAGACCATGGCCGGTATCAGGCGCATCTTAGTCTCTAGACTGACACTCTTGCTCTTCAGTACTTTGGAGGGATCCCTAACAGCAGACTTTCCCATCACAATACATCTTTTAATTTCCAGGCTGCTGGTGCCAAGAGTGTTGACTGTGGAGTCAAGCAAACTAAAGCTGTTAACAATCTCAATCTCTTCGCCATCCATCTTGATGCTACCAATTGGCCCAGCGGTGAGCATCTTTATCTTATTGGCATTAAACTCAATCTACAGAAAGCAATTAAAAATACCATGATTTGGGGCAGGTGCACCTTAGTTAAACTGGCATTGTTCCTCTTTAATATTTTAGTGAGAGGCCTTTGACAGCAGATTTTGCCAATGAAACATGTCTTTTGAATTATTGACTGCTGCTACTGGCTGCTGCCACGGGTTGATTGGGTGTACAAGTAAAACTTTATTGCTAGAAGCATGAACAAAAAATCCTGTTGACCCGAATATGCTAGAGAGGTGTTGAAATTACCATATGATTTCAAACACTAGTCTATTCTGAACTAGTGTTCTTTCCTGTTAACAAAG
The DNA here is from genome assembly GCF_000299155.1 of Elephantulus edwardii. Lineage (NCBI taxonomy): Eukaryota > Metazoa > Chordata > Mammalia > Macroscelidea > Macroscelididae > Elephantulus > Elephantulus edwardii. Next base: position 1,356,945 of record NW_006400073.1, on the reverse strand, counting down.
GCTGAAAGTGAAAGATATTTTCCAATTGTTTTTAATCCCAATTCATAAAATTTCATAATTATTTTAAATTTTTAGCCAGATTATCTATGAGCCAGAACTATTTGTTATGCTTTCAAACTCATTGCTGTTGAGTTGGGACAGAATCCTAGCTGACCATCCATTAGATTTACTAGGCTGGTAATTGCATGAGAGGAGAATGCCTATCTTTCTCCCATGGACTGCATAACTAGAACTCTCTTATGTTTTAACTCATTGCAATTTACTATTTTGGAAGTATGTAGCGATTTCTTTACTATTTTTTTAAGAAAAATGTTTACTGTGACTGAAAGAAGATTTAGAAATCATATGGCTTTTCATTCAATTATTCATTTACATTTTATTTCATAGCTCACAATATCTGATCATCTTTTTATTGCATATTGATTTTCCCTTCACCTATGTTAAGATCAACTGTCCGTAAGTGAATTGCTTTGTTTCTAGGTTCTTAATTCAATTCCATTGGTCTCTGTATTTGCTGTATTATCAGTACCATGTTTTGATTATCCTGGTTGTGTGGTAAATTTTGAGATCAGGACATGTTAGACCTCCAACTTTGCTTTTCTTATTCAGTTGTTGGTATGTGCTGTTGAATCAGCTATGTCTAAAAGCGACCCTATGGACAACCAATCCAAACCTTGCTCTATCCTGTGCCATCCTCACTACCTCTGATATACTTTAGCCCATTGTTATAGTAAATGTATCAATCTATCTTGCTGATGGTCTTACTCCCTTACACTAACTGTCCGCCTTTCCAAACATGATGTAATTTTCCAAGGACTGGTCCCTCCTAATAAAATGCCCAAAGTACGTAAGATGAAGACTCTACCATCCTTCCTTCCAAGAAGCATTTTCCTCAAGACACATTTGTTTGCTCTTTTGGCAATTCATGAGATATAAAAGTCATATTTTTCTATCGTTCTTAGTCATTGTCCAACTTTCAGAAGGATTAGCAAGTAATTGAAAAGAGTATCATTGGATCAAGTGCATTTTAGTCTTTAAACTGACATCATTGCTCTTTAGTACTTTGGAGAGATCCTAGATACCCGATTTTCCCAATACAACTTATTTTTTTATTTTTTGACTGTTGATATCGAGGGTGTTGATTTTGGACCCAAGTAAGATTAAATCACTGACAATTTCTAACTTTTGTCCATCTATCATGATGAAGGCTATTGGCCTGGTGATGAGAATTTTTGTTTTATTGATGTTGAGATGAAATTTATATTGAAGGCTGCAGGCTTTGATCTTCCACAGCAAACTTTTTAAAGTTCTCTTCACTTTCACTTTCAGCAATCAAGATGATCTCATCATATAACATAACTTGTTGAGTCTTCCTCTAATATTGATGCCACATTCTTCTTCATAAAGTCTCTTTTTCTTGAATGATTTGCTCAGCAGTTGGGTTGAATAGGTGTGGGTAATAGATTCAGTCCTGACACATACCTCTTTTGATTTTAAACCATATAGTGGTTGTTCTGTTTGGACAACAGCTGAACAACCAAATGTTGATCTAGGTATAGGTTCTAGAATCCTCATTCTCTCAATGTTAGCCATAGTTTTTTGTGATCCACACAGTCAAATGCCTTGTAGAGTCAATAAAACACAGACATACTTCTTATTTTCTCTGCTTTCTGTAAAGATCCATCTTACAACAGCAATGATATTCCTTGGTGCCACTGCCTTTTCTAAACTCAGATTGAATATCTGGAAGTTCTCTGTTGATGTACTATTCTAGTCATTTAAAAATAATCTACAACAATATTTTGTTTTTAAGTAGGTGGTTTTTGTTTTGTGTCTTGTAGTAGTACTTTGTAGTTTACTTTATTAAGCTATTTTGTATCTCTGGCTAGATTATCTCTAAATATTTCATCTTTGGAGTGGCTATTCCAAATGATATTGTTTCCCTCCTTTCCTTTTCAGAATTCCTTTTGCTATGTAGAGAAATCCAGCTGTGTTGATTTTATATCCTGTTATTTGATGAATTGTTCAACTAGATCTACAATTTTCTTGCTGATGTTTGAGATTTTCTATATATAGGATTAAAAAAATTTTTTTCTACTAGTTATTTACAAAATTCAAATACAAATTGGAACAAATTCTTTCAATTTCCCTCACCTCCCCCCCATCAAATTGTACAACCCAATGATTAATCCTCCCTTCCCCCTGCACATCCACATCCCTCTGCTTCCAGCTTCTCCCACCTTCCTGGATCTTTATACTCATTCTGCAAAAATTTTTTTTGCAATATTTATCAATACTTATAGGACTGAGTTAGTTCACTCAGTATAATGCTCTCCAGTCCCTCCCAGCTTAGGTAATAATTTACAAAGTTATTGTTGCTGCATGCTATATAGTATTCCACTGTGTGAATGTACCATAATTTCTCATTCCATTCATTTGTGGTTGGACATATGGGCTGTTTCCATGTTCTTGCAATGGTGAATAATACTGTCATGAACATTGATGTACAAATCTCAGTTTGTATCTCAGTTCTCATATCCTCAGGTTATATTCAAAGTAGTAGAATGGCTGGGTCATATGGAATTTCTGTGTTCAGCTTCTTGAGGAAGCACAAAACTGCCTTCCAGAATGGTTGCACCATTTTACTGTCCCACCAATAAATGTTTAAGAGTTCCTTTCTCACCACATCCTCTCCAACATCTATTACTTGCTGCCCTGTTAAACTTTGCCACTCTTACTGGAGTGAGATGGTACCTCATTATGGTTTTGATGTGCATCTCTCTTATTGTCAGTGATCAGAAATACATAGTCTAAAGAGGATGAAATTAATGCATGGGACCTTCTAAAGATAAAATCTCTATGCACATTAACAAACATTTGGTAATTCCATCTCAGACAAGAGTCATATAACAAAAGTTTAGAGAATATTCCTGGGCCTCCACAAGAAAAAGATTGATAACCCAATTACAAAATGGGCAAAAGACATGGAAAGAATTTTCACAGAGGATGATATATATATGATCTTATCATCAACTAGTAGAAATAGTTTTATGTCCTCATCACCAATTTGAATGCTTTTTTAAAGGAAACTTTTCTTGCATTATTACTCTGGCTATGACTTCCAATGCAATGTTATTGATCTATATTTTCTTATCCATTGTGGTATTCTTTTTCTTTTTATTAGTACTTTCCATTAATTCAAAGCCATTCTAATTATTGATCACTCACTCTCATTGAATATACCATAGACTGCTAAGAGAACAAACAGATTTGTCCTGGAGAGGGTGAAGCCAGGCTGTTCCTTGGAGACAAGGATTCTGAAGCTTCATCTGACATATTTTGGACATGTTGCAAGGAGGGACTAGTCCTTGGAAAAGAATGTCATGCTTGGGAGGTTTGAGGAACAGCACAGGAGAGGAAGCTCCCAGATGAGATGAATTGATTCAGTGACTAGGGAAATGGAGGTAGGTGTGTCAGAGACAGTGAGATTGGCACAGGATAGAGCAGGGTTTAAGGCTGTTGAACCAAAGTCACAGGCAACTCAATAACACATAACAACAACAACACTCTCATTGCCTTAAGGAACCAACTTAGTTGACCGTCCAGCAGAGTTTATTAAGGCTGTACTGTACAGGTGGAGATCACTAATCTTTTTTTTTTTTTCCTCTCCTGTGGAGCTCCTGGTGGATTTGAACCACCAGAGAGGCACAGCTCTATCTAGGGAGTAGGCTATCAGAGCTCCCTAACTTTTGTTAGACATAGTTTCACTGCTATCATTTTGTTGAACTCTTTTTTGTGGTGTTGCTGATTTCTTTATTTCATCTGCTTTCCTGTGCTGTGTTCACTTTGTCCATAGCTTTTCTTTCCCCTTTCCAGCCTAATTTCTTTCTTTTTTTTTTTTAATAAATTTTTTATTTCATGCTGGTTTACTCCTAGAGTTTGCATGTATTGTTATTCAAACCAGATCTTTCCCATTTCCTTTACCCACTCTTCCTTCCACCTAACCAAATTTTGCGATCCTATGATTACCTCCTTGCCCATTCTGGCCACTCTTCTCACCCCTCCCCCCTTGGATCCCCATACACGTTTTACTGGTTATTTTTCTATTTCATTACCTTCATTACTGTTTTTTAAGTTACTATGTTATTTAAGATTCCAAGGTGACTTTCCCCGGTGCGCAGCTTTCCGGCTTCCCTTCTGCCCAGGACCACGTTCTCCTGCCGGTTTCTCTGTGTACCTGAAAGATGCCTCTTCGCTATTATCCAAGAATGAGAAGACTGGGAATCCCAGAACATTTAATTGTGCTAATGTGAAACCTATAATTGGACCAAGAGGCAGTAGCCAGAACAGAGCAGGGTAACACTGCATGGTTCAAAATTGGGAAGGGTGTTCGCCAGGGATGTGTCCTGTCTCCATACCTTTTCAACATGTATGCAGAGCAGATTATCCGAGAGGCTGGGCTCTATGAGGAGAACTGTGGCATCAGGATTGGCGGAAGATCTATTAACAATCTGCGTTATGCAGATGACACAATCCTGCTTGCTGAAACTGAGGAGGACCTCATGTACTTGCTGCGAAGGGTCAAGGACTGCAGCCTTCAGTATGGACTGAGGCTCAATGTCAAGAAGACAAAGATTCTCATCACTGGACCAATTGGCAGCGTC
>NW_006400073.1:1343544-1350071 GCF_000299155.1 Elephantulus edwardii | reverse complement strand
CTGCTTTCAGCTAAGATCCATCTAACATCAGCAACAATATCCCTAGTACCACGACCCCTTCTAAACCCAGCCTGGACTTCTGGGAGTTCTCTGTTGATGTACTGTTCCAGTCGTTTTTGGATAATCTTCAGTAGAATCTTGCTTGCATGTGAAATCAATGATACTGCTCTGTAGTTCTTGGTTGACAGTTGTGTTTTTGGATTGTTTGACATAGTTCCTTCCATTATCTTCTTGCTCACATGGTTTCTACTGAGAAATTTTCACTTAGTCTTATCTCCTCTCCCTTATAGGTTACTCTTTGTTTCTCTCTCCCTGCTTTCAGAATTCTCTCCTTATCTTTGGTTCTGGCAAATTTGACAATGATGTGCATTGGTGTTTTTATTTTAGGATCTATTCTATAGGGTGTCCACTCAGCTTCTTGAATATATATTCTTTCATTCTTCCTTATGCCTGGAAAGTTTTCGTCTACAATTCTCCTACAACTTTTTCAGTGCCTTTACTTGCTTCTTCCTTTTCTGGGATTCCAATGATGTGAATATTATTTCTTTTGATGGTATCCCACATTATTCTTAGGTTTTTCTTCTGTTTTCTTCTTTTGTGATTCAGCTTTTTGTTCTATCAGATCTGTATTGACAATGCTGTCTTCTATTTCACTCATCTGTGTTCCATCTTTTCAACTCTGTATGTCCCTCCATCTTGTTGACAGCACCAGAAACCTTACACCTCATATTTTGGATCATGGTTTCTTGTTTTTGCAGTGTCCCTAATGCCTTGTTTGTCTTATCTGCATTGTTTTGGATTGTTTTTCTTCTCCTTTATTTTTTAGTTTATTTTTTTTTTATTTGCAGTGTCTTGTAATTCATCATTTTTTTTCATCGACTGAAAATATTCAATCACTGTTCTTTTTTATATTCTGTATCAGAAAGTTCCATCAGACTTTCTGCCTTCAGGAAGTCCATTGCTACTGTATCTTTTTTTGGGGAGGTGTTACCTTGCTTTGCATTTGTGTGGCAAGTGAAGTACCCTGCTTCTTTCAGAACATTGATGTGGTAGAGTTTTCCATGTCCGAGGTAGTAGCTGGCTTTTGATTTGATGTTACTGCTCCAGGAGATGGTTGGTCAGGAACATGAGCAGATGCATGTAGGGTGCATGCATATCCCATGCTCACATGAGTGGGGAGGGGGGAAAGCACACACTTATTTACACAGGGAGGGATACACGGGGAACCTAAATAATGAAGGAGGACATCTGTTGTTCCCTTTCTGAAATGGCTTCCCACCTCTGTGGAGATCTCCAGGATCTCCCTGTTGTTGGAGTTAGGGGGCCCCACGTGGTCAGGCCAGAAACCAGTTTGCTTCCCCCAGTAACTTAATCCTCAATGGTACATGAGTTTTTTAGGGGGAAAATCTTATAGATTTGGTATATATGATTGTCTTCCTGGCCCTCAGGATCCAATGGGGGTAGCTGTGGGCAGAACACTGGCCCGGTCCTCCCTCCAATATTTGTCCTTTTGTGACTAAGGTGTTTCACTCAGCATAATGTCCTCCAGGGTCATCCATTTTGCATAATATTTCATGAGTTCTTTGTTTTTAAATTCTGCATAGTATTCTGTTGTGTAAATGTAACACAGCTTGTCTATTCATTAGTTTGTTGATAGGCACTTGGTTTGTTTTCAGCTCTTTGTTATTGCAAAACAAAGCCGCAGTAAACATGTGTGTGCATATAACTGCTACGGTGGCAGTTATGGTTTCTTTAGGGTAAATTCCCAGTAGTGGAATTGCTAGGTCAAATGGTATTTCTATTTCTAACTTTTTGAGAAAGTGCCATGTAGCCTTCCATAGTTATTGCACCATTTTACATGCCCACCAAGGGTAAATAAGTATCCCAATTTCTCCACAACCTCACCAGCATTTTATGTTTGCTGTTCTGTTAAATTTTGCTGTTCTTACTGGGGTGAGATGATATCTCATAGTTGTTTTGATTTGCATCTCTCTTAGAGCTAGGGATTTGAACATTTCTTCATGTATTTGTCTATTATGAATCCCACTTGGTGGTGGTGAATTATTTTTTTATGTATATTTTTAATCTATTGGCAAAGATTTTATTTAGGATTTTTACATCTTTGCTCATGAACAATACTGGCTTATAGTTTTCTATTTTGGTGGTGTCTTTACCTTGCTTTCATATCAAGAATATGTTTACTTCATACCCTGAGTCTGTTAGAATTCCACCTATTTCTTTTTTCTGAAATACTTTATGTAGAATTGGTGGCAATTGTTCTCTGAATGTATGATAAAATTCACTTGTTAAACCAACTGGTCCAGGGTTGGTTTTTTTTTTTTTTTTTTTCTGGGAGTTGTTTTATTATCTTTTCCGTTTTTTCTTTTGTAATGGGTCTGTTCAGGTGTTCAGTTTGTGTCAGTGTAGGTAGGTTGTGAATTTCTAAGAATGAGTTCATTTCTTCTAGGTATTCATTATTCTTTGAGTATAGCTTTTGATAATATTCCAATGTTAGCCGTTTATTTTGGGTGGTTCTATTGTGATGTTGCCTGTTTCATCTTTTATTCAGATTATTTGTCTTTTCTTTCTTTCCTTTGTTAGTTTTGCTAGTGATTTGTCACTTTTATTGACCTTTTCAAAGAAACCAAGTCCTAGTTTTGTTTTTTCTGTTTTGTATTTCATTTATTTCTGCTCTATTTATAGAATTTCAGTTTTTCAGAGTGTGTTGGGTTTTCTTGCTGTTCTTTTTCAATTTGTTGGAGATGTTGGTTTAGAAAGTCAATGGTCATTTTTCCCTGCCTTTTGATATGTTTGCTTATTGCTATAAATTGACCTCCAATTATTGCTTTGGCTGTTTCCCAGATGTTTTGTTAAGTGGTGTTTTCATTATCATTTGTTTCAAAAAACTTTTGAATTTCATTTTTTATTTCTTTTAGTAACCACTCATGTTCAAGCAAGGTGTTGTTGAGCTTCCAAATACATGCTTTTTTCTCCTTTATCCTCTTGTTAATAATTTCTAATTTTGTAGCATTGTGGTCTGAGAAGATGCTTTGTATGATTTCTATGTTTTTTAAATTTATTGATGCTTGCCTTGTGAGCTAAAATGCGATCTATTCTGGAGCATGTTCCATGCACATTGGAGAAGAAGGCATACTGTGCTTTTTTGGGTGTATTAGTCTATAAATATCTATGAGATAGAGTTGGCTTATTGTGTGGTTTAATTCTTCAGCATCTTTGTTGAGTTTCTTTCTGGTGATTCTATCTTGTCTTGAGAGTGGTGTATTGAATTCTCCTACTACTATGGTAGTGTTGTCTATTTCTTTTTCAGTTTTGTTAATGTTTGTTTTATATATTTTACAGATCTTTCATTTGGTGCATAGATATCTATTATTGTTATGTCCTCTTGTTCTATTGATCCTTCAAATATTATGTATTGACCTTTCTTGTCCTTTGTTATGGTTTTTGCATTGAAATTTATTTTATCAGTGATTAATATTGATACTTCTGCTTTTTGCCGGTTGCCATTTTCTTGGTATGTTTTTCCCCACCCTTTTGTTTTTAGTCTTCCTTTAGTTTCACTTTTTAGGTGTGTCTTTTGTAGACAGTATATTGATGGATTTTGTTATTTATCCAATCTGCTACTTTTTCTCTTCAGTGGTGCATTCAAACCATTACATTCATTTTGATTTTTTTTTTGAGAGACAAGGTTTTAGTTCTGTCATTTTGTAGAGTTCTTTTCACACCTAAAAAGTGAAAATAAAGAAAGACTAAAAACAAAAGGGTGGGGAAAAACATACCAAGCAAATGGCAACCAGAAAAAAGCAGAAGTAACAATATTAATCACTGATAAAGAGTTGTTGCTAGTTACTTTGGTCCATCCTCCTTTCTGTGACACCTCTGTAAGAAGGATGTCTTTCAGTGTTTCCTGCAATGCTGGTAATGTTTTTACAATCTCCCTTAGGTTCTGTTTTTCTTGGAATATCTTGATCTCTTTTACATATTTGATAGACAATTTTGCTGGTTACAGTATTCTTGGTTGACAATTGTGCTCTTTGAGTGTTCAATATATTTTATTCCACTATCTTCTTGTTTATATTGCTTCTTCTGAGAAATCGACAGTTAATCTTATCTCCTCTCACTTATAGGATACTCTTTGATTCTCCCTCCCTGCTTTCAGAATTCTTACCCTATCTTTTATTCTGGCAAATTTGACTATGCTATACCTTGGGCTTTTGGGTTTTTTAAATTTTTTTCTTTTAGGGCCTATTTTATATGGTGGTCTTGGGAAATTGACTTAGTGTCAGCTGAAAATGGCCTCTGGCTTCTTAAGGAGCAGCAAGTATGAGGGCTCTGGGCACTGGTGATGTTCTTTTTGCTTCACGTGGGGGTTTGCAGAGCAGAATTTCCAGATCAACTGGGGGTCTGTAGCCCAGAATTTGCCAGCATTTGGGTGTGCTGGGATGGTAAGATAACGAAGGACCCAAGTTCCTGTGGCCCTCGGGACTGTCTTTCATTATTTTTGTTCAAACATACCTCTAGGCCGTATAGCCCTGGTGTGTCCACTTGCCATACAGTGGTAACTTTCGGTTGCTGTGAGGCTGAACACTCTAACACTGATGTGTTGTATGTGTTAATGGTGGTTACCCATTGCAGACAGTGTGGAGTGGAGCTCCCTGATTTCAACAAGTTTGGAAGCAGGAGTGGCATCCACTTCCACAATAGCTTTCCTCTGGAAACCCTACGAACCTGGAGAGAGGATGAAAGACACACAAGCATTGAAGACTCTTCTTCATAGAGTCACTTTGAGTCACCTGCAACTCGACAGCACTTAACAACAATAATATCAACATAGAGAGAGATCAGTTGGCCCAGTGGACAGAAAGCAATGCTACCAAGCCAAAGGTGGGTGACTTTTATTCCACGGCCCTCGGGCCTGTCTTTCATTGTTTTTATTCAAACATTCCTCTAGGTTGTATAGCCCTGGTGTGTCCACTTGCCATACAGTGGTAACTTGTGGTTGCTGTGAAGCTGAACACTGTGACACTGATGTGTCAAATGCCTTAATGGTTGGTTACCCAATGTGGACAGTGTGGGGTGGAGCTCCCTGATATATATATCTATATCTCTCTATCTCTCTATCTCTCTATCTCTATCTCTATCTCTATCTCTATCTCTATCTCTATCTCTATCTCTATCTCTATCATCTATATCATCTATATCTATATCTATATCTGTATCTGTATCTGTATCTGTATCTATATCTATATCTATATCTATATCTATATCTAATCTCACCTCATTCTTCTAATAATTCTTCCACAACTTTTTTGGTGCCTTTACTTGCTTCTTCCTGCCTGTTCTGGGATTCTAATGATGTGCATGTTTTTCCCTTGATGGTGTCCCACATTCTTCTTGTTGTTATGTGCCATCAAGTCATTTGCGACTCATAGCGACCGTATGTACAAAAGCCCTAAATGCCGTTCTATGCTCTGCCAACCTCGCTGTCGCAAACACATTCATTCCCACCACTCCACTCACAGAATCGATCCATCTCGTTGAGGGTCTTGCTCTCCTGTGCAGTCCCTCCACTTTCCCAAACATGATGTCCCTCTCCAAGAAACAGTCCCTCCTTGCAACATGCCCAAAGTATGTCAGACGAAACTTCAGAATCCTTGGCTGCAGGGAACATTCTGGCTACACCCTCTCCAGGACAAACCTGTTTGTTCTCCTAAAAGTCCATGGTATATTCAACACTCTTCTCCAGCACCACAACTCAAAGGCATCCATTTTCTTTCTGTCATCCCTATTCACTGTCCAATTCTCCGATGTATAGCACGTATTTGCAAAGACTATAGCCTGGATCAGACACACCTTAGTCTCCAGCCTGACATCATTGCTCTTCAGTACTCTTGAGAGGTCCCTCACAGCTGACTTTCCCAATGCAATTCGTCTCCTGATTTCCTGGCTTCTGTTACCAAGAGTGTTGACTGTGAAACCAAGTAAACAAAAACTGTTCACTATCTCAATCTCTTCACCATCCATACTGATGCCGCCAATTGGCCCAGTGTTGAGAACCTTTGTTTTCTTGATATCGAGCTTCAATCCATATTGAAGACTGCAGTCCTTGACCTTCTGCAGAAAGCGCTTAAAGTCCTCCTCAGCTTCAGCAAGCATGGTTGTGTCATCTGCATAACACACGTTGTTGATAATTCTTCCACCAATCCTGATGCCACATTCCTCCTCGTATAGCTCAGCATCTCGGATGATCTGTTCTGCATACAGATCGAAAAGGTTTGGAGACAAAATACATCCCTGACAGACCCCTTTCTTGATTTTGAGCCATCCAGTGTCTCCTTGCTCTGTTCTGACGACTGCCTCTTGGTCCAAGTATAGGTTTTGCATTAGCACAATCAAATGTTCTGGGATTCACATTCTTCTCAGAGTCAGCCATAGCTTGTTGTGATCCACACAGTCAAAAGCCTTTGCATAGTCAATGAAGCACAGATAGACATTCTTCTGGTATTCTC
>NW_006400073.1:1316399-1342764 GCF_000299155.1 Elephantulus edwardii | reverse complement strand
TGGCAGTTCTCTGTTGACATATTGTTCCAAAAGTTTTTGAATAATTTTCAGCAGAATCTTGCTTGCATGTGATATCAATGATATTGTTCAAAAATTTCCACACTTCGTTGGGTCACCTTTCTTTGGAATGGGAACAAATATCGATCTCTTCCAGTCAGTTGGGCAGCTGGCTCTCCTCCAGCTTTCCTGGTACAACTTAGTGAGTCCCACATTATTATTAGGTTTTCTTCTGTTTCATTCCTTTTTGATGCTCCTTTTTTCTCTAGCAGATCAGTGGTGACAATTCTATCCTCTATTTCACTCATTCTTTTCCCCATCTCTTCAACTCTGTTCATGTGTCCCTCCATCATGTTGACAGCATCTCAAACATTGGACCTCTTATTTTGATTGTGGCTTCTTGTTTTTCCAGAGCCTCTCATGCCTCATTTGTTTTATCTGCATTGTTTTGGATTGTTTTTTAAGCTGCTTCTGGTTTTTGCTTGTAGTGTTCTGTAATTATTCTCATTTGTCTTTCACCCATTGAAAAATTCAATAATTGTTTCTTTAAATTCTGTGTCAGACCATTCCATCATAATTTCTAACTTTGAGATATCTGTTCATGCTGTGTCACTTTTTGGGTGTGATGTCTTGCTTTGGGCTTGTGTATGGTGCGAGGTAGCTTACTTCATTTGTGACATTGCTGTGGCAGAGTTTTTCCACTCCTGAAATCATGGCCAATTCTTGATCTGAAGTCACTGCTCCAAAAGAGGATTGGACAGGCTTGTGGGTGGATACACATAGGGTGAGTGCATGCACAGACATGGACGGGTGTGGGGGGAGCATACATGCACATGCATTGCGGGGGGAACATGTGTGGAGACCTGAATGGAAAACCTAGAAGTTTTGGTTTTCCCCTCTAGAATTGGATCTGCTACCCGGGGTCAAGCTCCAGCTGTTTTACTTCTTCCTACTTAAGGTGAACAGTTCTTCCATGGTCCAACATTCACCCAAATTCCTTCTCTCCTGCTTGCTCCTGGTGGGTGGTTCCCTCTGTGTCTCACTGCTCCCCACAAGGCTCCCTGCTCCCTGCCAAGTCTTGCTACTTCCCACTGTGGCTCCCAAACGAATTATTTAAATAATTGTTCTCACTCAAATTCCATCTCTCCTGCTCACTCTGTGTGACTCGCTCTGTCTCTTCTTTAACTCTTATGGAAGAGTTCTTCCTACAGTTTACAAGTCTGCATACATGTTTAAAAGTGGGTTTTTGTTTTACTGTAAGTGTTAATTGAGCAAAATTTATAAGTAATTCTGTTAAGTTACTAGAATAAATAATTTACTATATCATTATTTTTCATGATTATAGATAGGGAAAAGTTATCTCTATTAAGTTCCAAATCTTCATCATTCAGGTACATTTGTATCATCTCTACATCTTATACACATCTGTAGTGTTTAATCAGAAGCAGCATTAACACAGAAAAAAATATTTTTAATATAAAACCCTGACAAAAGATGTTTTTATCTTTTGATTCATAGGACTCTTTCCTTTTGCATTTAAAGCTGTAATATGCCAGAGATGGTGAATATTGAAGGTAAATGAGGAGAGTAGTCTGCATACTACTTCATAGGTTTAAAACAAGAATGTGTAGATTACCACTTAATTTAGCTTTGTCCAGTCACACTTCATTGTGCTTATGTGAAACCCAAACTTGGCCAGGGGACAGTTGTCAGAACAAAGTAAAGAAACTCTGCACGGTTCAAAATTTGGAAGGGTGTGTGCTAAGGATATGTCCCGTCTTCATAGTTTTCAATGTACATGCAGAACAGATTAACCGGAATGCTGGGCTATATGAGGAGAAATGTGGTATCAGGATTGGAGGTAGACTCATTAACAATATTTGTTCTGCAGATGACATAACTCAGCTTGCTGAAATTGAGAAAAACCTGAAGTGCTTGCTGCAGAATCAATGACTGCAGCCTTCAATATGGATTAAAGCTCAATATCAAGAAAACAAAGATTCTCACCACTTGGCCAATTGCCAGCATCATTATGGTGAGGAGATCAAGATTCTTAACAGGTTTAGTTTGCTTAGTTCCACAGTCAACATTCTTGGTACCAGTAGCCAGGAAATTAAAAGATGATTTGCATTGGAAAAGTCTGCTGTTAGAGACCTCTCCAGAGTACTGAAAAGCAATGATGTCAGTATGGAGACTAAGGTGCACCTTATACAGGCCATAGCCTTTGCAATTACTGGCTATGCATCAGAAAGCTTGACAATGACTTTGATGCCTTTGTGCGGTGGTGCTTGAGAAGAGTATCTACTATGGACTTGTAGAAGAACAAATAAGTTTTTCCTGGAGAGGGTGAATCCAGGCTGCTTCTTGGAGGCAAGGATTCTGAAGCTTCATCTGACATACTTTGGGCATGTTTCATGTCCTTGGATAGGGAAGTCATGTTTCGGAGGATGGAAGGATAGTGCAGAGGAAGTGCTCAATGAGGTAGATTGATTCAGTAACTGGGATAATGGGGATAGGTATGTTGGAGACAATAAGATTGGCATGGGAGAGAGCAGGGTTTAGGACTGTTGAACATGGGGCCATTATAAGTCACAGGTGACTCGATGGCACAATGGTCATATAACACTATCAAGTCACTTTTTAATGAAGCTCTCAAAAGTGTCTTCACAGCACCAGCTAGTGGGGACTGAGATGCATGTTCAAAGTATTTTAGAAAATGCAAAGAGCTGGCTGTTGAGTCCTGGAAGATTGCTAGGGGGAAACTAGACTGAGAATGTCAAAACTTGGAAGAGCATGAAGCAACCTGGGCTTTCCAGTTTGAGTAAGTTTGAGCCTTTCTTTTCTGACATTATTTCCTGCCTTTGTCTCAGCTTGATCACTGAAACTTTGCCAACTGTGAATGGAGAAGGACAAAGAGGGAAAACGGAACTTGACTTTCATCTCCTTTCCTGTCACAGAGACAGGGCTGGAGATCACCGGACCTTTGGCAGAAACTGCCTTCTGTGTCCAGCTATCCCGTTAGGTAGGATCAGGGGGCAAGATTTGAAAATCTTGTAGGAAAGCCTTTTCTGAACTTATTTTCTCTGAGTCTCCTCATTATGGTTGTGTAGATTCCAACTCATAACAACCTTGTAGGACAGTGTAGAAGTTTCCTCTAGAGTTCCAAGGTTTTAATTTTTCTAGAAGGAAACTTTCTCATATTTCTCCTGAGGAGTGATTGATGGATTTGAACCACTAACTTTTTGGTTAGCAGTTAACCACTGCACCACTGGAATCCTTTACCTAGCAAAGAGACACTTTCAGAAAAAAGAATTTGTGATGGAAAAAAGACTGAAGTGATCCATAACAACAGTATTTATTTCTAGGGTGGAATCTAACATGGGAATCAGGAATGTGAAGGTTAAGTTTTGTCCTAAGAAAGGCTCTTCAATGCTTAAATCACCTTTGATTTTTGATCACTGGGAATTCTTCTGCAAGTTACTCATCCCCTCTTTGTCTTCTGTCTTCCTAGTCTTTAAAATAGTCATGTGATCATCTGTTTAAGGAGTCTCCATGGTACAAGTATTTGATGATCAACTGATAAGCAAAAGACTGAACCTATCCACTGACTATGCAGAACAAAGGCATGATAATCTGCTTCCATAAAAATTACAGTCAAGAAAACAATTTTTCATAGTGCCACCATAAATCAAGGGATGACCTTATGGCAGCTGACAGCAACAGTAGTAACAAATGCTAAAAGTTAACTAAGAGAAGATACTGACTAAAGTGCATTTGACTTCAGTCATAATATTTAGAGTTATATAATATGCAAAAGAAAGTTGTATTGTGAAAAAGGAAGTCAGATACAGAATTGATGAATTTGAAATAGTCACTCAGTGAAGGTGATAGCATAGGCTGCCAGAAGAATGAAAAAATCTGTCTTAAAAGTCATTCAACTGGAATGATCCTCAAAAGAGAACGTGGAGGATTTTTGTCTTGCTTACTTTAGACAGTATCAAGAAAGAACAATAGCTAGAAAAATATATAATTGTGGTAGAAAGTCAGTGAAAATAAGGAAATCCCTCACCAAGATGGATTGACATAATAGCTTCAACAGTAGACTTGAACACACCAATCATAAAGATGATGCAGGACCAGGCATCATTTTGTTCTCTGAAATATTTGGTCACCACAAAGCAGAGCTGACTGGATGACAACTCTCAACAACAACCCACTGCTGTCAATGAGGAGTACATAGTCATGGACAATGGAGGCTCTGAAAGACATGCTCTAGTTTCATGTGCAAAGAATCATCCCTTAAAATTTGGTTCTAAAAATTCAATGATAACTAAAAATACCACATTGACATAGGTCTGTCTTCACCCTCTAATTTTTATTTTACATGCAAAAATGTATATTTTTGTTGGCTAGGGTTCTGCTATTTGAAGGT
Organism: Elephantulus edwardii; assembly: GCF_000299155.1. Taxonomy (NCBI): domain Eukaryota; kingdom Metazoa; phylum Chordata; class Mammalia; order Macroscelidea; family Macroscelididae; genus Elephantulus; species Elephantulus edwardii. Next base: position 1,338,335 of record NW_006400073.1, on the reverse strand, counting down.
GAGGTGTGGGAAGTCCTTCAGAGGTTCAATAGGAGACAGGGAATTGGATATAATTTTTCTCTCTGGAAAGAACTTTCATCAAGATTTTAAAAAATGTTTGGTCTCTACTTGCTACTGTAACCTCTAGTCCTCTGCCAGATGGCAGTACAACAAAGAAAGCCTCCTTTTCAACTCTCTGGTTAGTAAAACAACACAGAGTTAGACAAATAAACAGAAACAGAAGGCTTGAGTCACAATAATTTAGTGAGCACATGTATGTGTTCAAGTGCTCCTCCACTGACAGGCACGTCATGACACCCAGATTGCTGCTGTGCCTAAGACAAAACATGCTTCTGGACCCAAAATGACTGATCCATTTCCTAATAAATGAAAGAGAAGTCCTGGAAAATTCTCAGAGACACAACTTTTTCTTTTTGTTCATTTTTTCTACTCTAGTCTAGCCCCAAACCTAGGATGTTAATTTGAATTAACGGCTTTCTAGAGACAGCAACTTCAGACACATGGGTTGACTGAAAGAAGAAAGAGTGGATTGAGGAGACTTTGATGAGTTTGTTTAAACTGTAAGATTAACATTCTCAGCATTTTTTCTGTTCTTTCCTCTTAGTGATATTAATTGTTAGGACTCCTCTGGTAGCACCAGAGTTTGGAGACTTGCTAGAGAACAGAATGGAGGGTAGATGGTAATGAGGAACTGGTTGGATGCTCTGCCTGATCACCACAACAATGTGATCCGGGTAACCAGCTGGGATCTAAAAGTCTCCTAACACTCTTGAAACTGCCTCTTACCACAGCATCATGAAGATTCAAGGGAGAGTATTAGACATGTTCAGGCAGTGAAATTTTACACATTCATTCCATGTTTTTATTTTCTTCTTTGACCTTAGAGTACTATATCATCACTGGAGGTTTTTTTTTTCTCTCATCTTTTTGTTAGGACTCACAAAGAAGTTGCTTTCAACACAGGATTGAACATAAGCTTCAGATTCATGAAGAAAACCTTTTTTAGTAGTAATTTTTTCTTTATTATGTGGAGAAGAGCTTTCTCAGCTCTTCATCTGTGTTCTCAAGGGATGTCTTCAGGCCATTCTTAGGCAGTATTTGTGGATCGGCTGCTGCTAAAAGCTGGGGGAAAAGTAAATCCAGCACTTGAAGAAGGCCTAAAGATTTATGATACTTGAGAGGAGGAACTGTTCATAAAAAGCTGATGGGTCAACTCCTCTGCAATGTGTTAAATAACAATCAGAGAATGTAGAGCTGCTTTTTGTTATTTGAAGCACATTAAATGGCAGGAAGGTCTATGAATCAGTTGTTGAGTTGTCCGACTCTGTGGAATTCAACTAAGTGAAATTGTCATCTTTATTTAGATTTTGTATAGTCAGTTTCTCTCCAGTCAAGACTTTTGCTTTACATTTTTAAAATAAATTTCTCCTGGAGTTTGTGATTCCTTCAATTCTTTCATTTTTGTCCATATTGTTGCTGGGTGCTCTTGAATTGGTTCCAAATTATAGTAATCTTGTATACAACAAAACAAAATATTGTCCAATTGTCATGATTATGCTCTGCTTGAGTCCACTGTTATGACTACTGGGTCAGTCCATCTCAAGGAGGGTCCTTTTCTCCTTGACTGATCTCCTACTTTACCAAGCTTGAGGTCCTTCACCTTCTCCATGATAATTTATCCAAAGCCTAGAGTATGAAGTTTTGCCATCTTCACTACTTTTTTAAAAAATTATTTTGTTTAAAATTTTTATTCTATATTGGTATGCTTGAAAAATTTGTACGTTGTGTTTTACACTGTCCTTCATTCACATTGTGTTTCATATAACCATTCACACTCGCTGTTTTTTAAATTAATCACCATTAAACTATACTCACCATTACCCTCTCAAGATCCCTGCTGGATCTTTCTAATTTCCTTTACTTCCCCCCTCTCTCTCTACTCACAACATTGTGCACCCGATGATGCCCCTTACCCATCATCACCCCTCTGTTACCACCCTCTCCCCACCTTAGATATTTATACATATTTTACTAGTTATCTATTGTAGTTTTTATGACAATGGTCTTATTCAGCATTTGTCCTCATGAGACTGATCTAGTTCACTTAGCATAATACTCTCCAGTCTCTCTCTAGTTATGTAGTATTTTTCAAAATCATTGTTCCTTTGTGCTGTGTAGTATTCCATCATTTGAATCTTACCACTCCCCACCCTCTCAGTTGTAATTCACTGGGTTTTTTTTTAAATAACATTGTATTATGATTTGAGTGGAAATTTACAGAGAAAATTGTCTCTCCAAAGTTCATACACATTATGGTTCCTGACCCTGATTGTAATTATAATGTGTTGTGACAGCATTCTTTTCATTTATTCCTAGTGTTTCCCACAGTCATTCATCTTTCTTTCCTATGCCTTGTTGTCTTTTGAGTTTTCTTTACAGGCAAATGTTGCCACTTTGATTTATTTGGTGGACTTTTCTAAGAAGTGCCTTCCTCCCTGGTGTTACTAATTACCTTATGGACCTGTCTCTTGTTTAGCTAATGGTTGAGTCACTGAGGTGATATCAGCTTTTAGCTTGAAGGGTGAATAAAAGCCATAGTATTAGGGATTCTACTAGTCTCTCTTAGGCCAGTAAACCAGGTCTTTTTTTAAAAAAGGATTTTAATTCTGTTCCTAATTTTTCTGTCACTCTACCAGGAACGAGCTGCTGTGATTCCACTCAGAACAGTGAGCAATGGTAACTGGGCACTAGCTAGTTCTTGTCTTAGAGCCCTGGAGTCCGACGTTCATGTGGCTTTAATTTTTTTACTCTGCTTCAGAAAAGGAGAAATTGATAGTTGTAACTGAGATGGCCATTCCAAAACCTTTAAGATCCCAATCATTACTCATCAAAGTATAATGTAGAACACTGCCTGTGTATACTGTATTACGCTAATTGACTGGTGTACCCTGCAGTTGTGATCATGAGCTTTCACCCAGTGACTCATTCCCTCAAGGTAATTGGTTATAGCTAAGAAGTTTCCATAACTTTACTGCCAAATGTATGCTGTATTTACAGCACATATTAAGTAGGAGCAGATGGGTAGAAGGTGGGCAGGGAGGTAACCATAAAGTAGCATAATTTGATGGGTGGCGGTGGGTGGATAAAGGGAATGGGAAAGATCTGGTGTGAAAACTATGTATATGAACTTTGTAAGTAAACCAGTGTAAAATAAAAATTTTATTTAAGAAAAAAATCATTTGCCTAATACATATGATCATGAAGGAGCTCTGGTATTATTGGTACATTGTGGTTATTCTACAGACTCAAAAAAAGACCAACAGTTTAAAGCAAGCAGCTGCTCCACAAAAAAGAAGGGTATGAATTGATTGGATGGCAGTGAGGTCTAGCATCTGGTCACGGATAGCTCCCAAGACAGAATTGTTCATTCTTCTGGTAGTCCATGTTATATTAACATAGTAAAAATCCACCATAATTAAAAGGCAGAAATTTTTCTTTGGTTTTCATAATGTGTTGCTCAGTTTTTGCATGCATGTGAGGTGACTGAAAATACTGTGGTACATCTTAGTCCTTAATGTGACAGCTTGATTTTCAACACTTAAAAAAGATTTTAAATGTAATATGTAATTTGATTTCCTGTTTTTCCTATGAGCATTGATTATGTATCCAAGAAAAATTAAAAACTTGGTAATGTCAACACTTTATGTTTTTATGAGGTTATTTGTGGGCCTGGGGTGTAGAATTTTGTTTTTGTTTTCTCTGTCTTGGGGTGTAATCCATACTGAAGACTGGAGTGTTGAATCCTTAACAGTAAATTCTGCCAGTTTCCTTTACTTCCAGTAAGTATCATCTGGATAATAAAGGTTATTGAATCTTCCTCAAATTCTGGTGCCACATTCTTCTTCATGTTATATAGTTCCTTGAATTATTTAATCAACATACAGATATAATAATAATGGAGAAAGAATAACTTGAAGCACACGTTTTCTGATATTTAAAAATTATTTTATATTGATTTGTTTATGAAATTAATATTCATTGTGTTTCACATTATTCTTCATTCACACTGTATTTCATACAGTCATTTCCATACTTTATGTTTTATAAAATTAATAGCCATTTGACTGCTCACCATTACCCTGTCTTTTTAGGTCATTGCTGGATCTTTTGCATTTCCTCTACCCCCTCCCTCAACCCACCACATTGTGTAACCCTGTGATTTCACCCCTACTCATCCTCACATCTCTGCTCCCATCTCTTCCCACTTTGAGTACCCATATATGTTTCCCTTATACTAGTTATCCTTCTATTTTTACAATAATGGTCTTATACAGTATTGTCTTTATGAGACTGTGTTAGTTCACTCAGCATAATGCTCTCTAGCCTCTCTCAAAATATGTAGTATTTTTCAAAATCGTTGCTCTTGAGAACTGCATAGTTCACTGTGTGAATGTACCACAATTTCTCAATTCATTCAGCTGTGGTTGGACATTTGAGCTGTTTCCATGTTCTTGAGATGGTGAATAATGATGCCATGAACATAGGTATACAAATCTCTGTTTGTGTCTCAGGTCTAATTTCCTTGGGTAATATTCCTGGTAGCTGGGTTATACTGAGTTTCTATGTTCACCTTTTTGAGGAAATGCCAAACTGTCTTCCAAAGTGGTTATACCATTTTACAATTCTACTAACAGTGTATGAGAGTTCCCACCTCTCCACATCCTCTCCAACATTTATTGCTTGCTGCCATGTTAATCTTTACCACTGCTACTGGGGTGAGATAGACCTATCTATCTATGATCAACTGATATTCAACTAGGGAATAAAACCTATCAAATGGGAAAATGACAACATCTTCAAAAATTTTACTGGAAAAATTAAACTGCTACCTGCAAAATTATGAAACAAGACCCACACCTCTCACCATACACAAACATCAACTCAAGGTGGATCAGAGACCTGGCAATAAAGTTCATAAGAAAGAAATTCAGATCAAGTTTAGAAGGCCTAACCTATGGTATGAAGAGGCTAACAAACACAGCCAGAAACCTGAAGAGGATAAAACTGATGAATGGGACTTTCTAAAGATTAAATCCCCATGTGTATCACACACTTTTTCTAATGGGGGAAAAGAAAATGTCCTGACTGACACAAAGCATTTGGCAATACCATCTTAGACAATAACATCTCAATACTTTCTCATAAAAAAAGTTTACAGAATACTATACTGGGCCTTTGGGAAAAAAGACTACAAATCCAATTACAAAATGGCAAAAGACCTGGAAAGACTTTTCACAGATGAAAACATTTGGACAGCCAACAGACACATCAAGAAATGCTCAAAATCACTGACAATAAGGGAGATGCAAACCAAAACCTTATCTAATTTTGAACTATTCAGTGTTTCCTTGCTTTGTTGGAAAGACTACCTTTTGGTTTAAGTACGAGTTCCTATGTGTACAATTAAATGTTCTTGAATCTCCATTTTTTGCAATGTTATCCAAAACTTGTTATGATCTACACAATCAAAAACACCTGCATAGTCAATAAAACATAGTGAATATCGTCTGACATCAGCAATGATATACCATGTTACACATTCTCTTCTAAATTTGTCTTAAGCAAAATTGTACTTGTATATGATATTAATGTTATTATCCAATTATCTTCATTGTACTTGATAACCTTTCTTTGAAACAATCACAATTAAGGATTTTGCCTAATCTGTTCTCCAGGTAGGTGTTTTCCAAATTTCTTGATATAGATGAATGAGCATGCCGACGACTTTATATGTTTGCTGAAACACTTCAGTAAGTATATCAACAATTGCAGAAGCCTTGTTTCCTACTAATGGCTTCAGTCCAGCTTGGATTTCTTCCTTCAGTACCACTGGTTCTTGATCATGTCCTACCTCCTGAAATGATTATTGACCAATCTTTATTTCTTCCATCTTTTGATGTTTCCTGTTTCGTTCAATATTTACCCATAGAAATCTTTAATATTGTTACTCAAGGCTTGAAATTTTTCTTCAGTTCTTTCATTTTGAAATAGGTCAAGCTTAGTTTTCAGTCTTTTGTACATTTCATTATAATACTTTCCCCCCTCAAGATTCATTTGAAATCTTCTGTTCAGGTCTTGTTGGGGTTTTTTTGGTTTTTTTTTTTTTTTCTTGTGTACCATCAAATTGGATTAGACAGGCACAGGAGGAGATTGCCCCTCCTTCTCCAATGGAGCGTCTGGTGGATTCAAACCCCAAGCTTTGGGGATTATAGTGTAGCTTCTTGCCACTAGGCCACCAGAGCTCCCCTGTTCAGTTCTTTTACTTAAAAATTTCTTCCATTCTTTTTAGTTACTCTGTAAGTTTTAGAATCTAATGTGACATTCATTTCGTCTCTTGTTTCTTTTTCTCAGTGACAAAATTACTTTATTCATATATGATTTCCTTGATATTTTTCTATAACTTACCTTGTCTTCAGTCGTTAATGTTCAATGCATCAGACTTATTTCCAAGATGGCCTTGAAATTCAGGAAATATATAGTAAAAAAGGTGCACTTTGACTCCCTTGGACTTCTTTTACTTTTCATCACCTTCAACCTTAACCTGCATGTAAGCAATAGATGATTTGTTCCATAAACAGCCCAGCTTTGCCCTAACTGATGATACAGAGCTTCTTCATCTTGTTATTAGATAGATTATGCTTATATTCCATCTGATGAAGCTTACATGTACAGATATCATATATGCTGTTTTTAAAAAGTGAGAAAAAAGAGAAATATATGATTAGGTGTTGTATGTATGACAACAGTCCAGAATAAGAGGCATATTGCAAAGAGGTCTGGTGGGGGGAGCAGGGAAGAGAGGCAATTGTGTAACAATGAAGGAATATTTTTAAAAATTGAACTGGAGAAGGAGAAAAAAGGAAAAAGGGGTAAAATGTGAAACAATGAATGAATGAGAATCTAACTTTTCTGTAAACTTTCATTAAAATAATAATGAAATAAAATAATTTAATAAGAAAACAATAATAACAAAAAGAGGTATTTGTAAGTCATTAGTAAAAAGTAATTGTAAGTAAATAGTCATGCAAAATTCTATCAAGTGGTCTCTGGCATAATTCCCACTTGTTCAGTTGCCAATCCTCCTTTTTTGTTTCTAATTTTCTGTGGTGTTAGGATTTTTTACTTTTCTATCTATTGCTTGACCATACATCTAGGTATGATTAAAGTAATAAGAAAAATGAATATTTGAAGTTCCACCCACCATCCATAGCTCCCCTGAGGGTGTGGTCTCCAGCTCCTTGTACTATGGACCTGTCTTCAACATCATCAACAGCTGAGAGATAAGGGAGAGAGCTAACTAGACTGTAGAGAGACTGTGACGAGGCATAGCCTGACAGAGGCAGGTGGAATCATGGCCACAGCCCTTGACATGAGAACCTCAACACTGGGAAGGAAGCAGCCTTGCTGCCAGAGGTTCCTGCAACAGAGATTTTTGCTGTTGACTGAGAAATTGCTTGGATTAATTACAGGACTGTATCTTGCTATTGACTGAGAAACTGTCCAAAATAATTGAAGGATGTGTCGTGCTGTTAAACTGACTTGGGACTGCTGTTTATGAAGGCTGAACTTGCTACTTATTTCACTGTTTAATATCCTTTGCTTCCACCCCCTGCCCACTTGTTTCCCTAATAAGCCCCACAACTATGAGTCAAAACAGATTATGTAAAATCCATGTGTTCATTTGTAATGAATTTGGGGCCCAGTAATTAATAGAAGTAGGTAGTTGCTGTGATGCTAAACACTGTGACACTGATGTGTCAAATGAGATAATGGTCACCCATGGTGGACAGTGTTTGGTGGAGCTCCCCGATTAAAACAAGCTTGGAAACAGGAGTGGAAACCACTTCCAAAATAGCTTGTCTCCGGAAACTTTATGAACTTGGAGAAACATGACAGTTATACAAGTGTTCAGGTCTTTCATTCATAGTGTCACTATGAGTCATCTACGACTTGATGGCCCTTAACAACAACAACAGGTGCAGCAGAGTGGGGGTCCAAGTCTGACCTTACAGGGATTGGTTTTATATTGTGGATGTTGTTGGTGGGGACAGTTCCCCCTTGTGGCCTTAATAGCAGTTGGAGTCAGCCTTCCCTAGATTATCCTTGTACCCTCTACACTTGCTCTAAGTACACTTTCACGTACCATTAACTAGTGCTTAACAATGCACCTTCTATTGGATCACTTTGATTGCATTTGGATTGATTTTAGAGTGTGAAAGTTAGTAAACATTTTCAGTTTCTTCATCTTTGACATTGCTATTTTTACTGTTGTGGTGGTTACATATAACTCATAGTGACCCTGTGAATAATAGATTTGATTATCCTTGATACATTTGAGTCCATTGCCACAGATACAGTATCAATCTATCTTACTGAAGGTCTTCTTTTCCTTTACTCACCCTCCAACTTTTCAAGGAATAGCCTCTCCTAACAACATATTCGAAATAAGTGAGATGAAGCACCACTGTCTTTGCATTCAATGAACACTCTGGCTGCATTTCCTCCAAGGAATATCTCTTCCTTTGGCAGTCCATGTTGATATTCACTTCTCTTATCCAACATCTTAACTCAAATGCCTCGATTCTTCTCCTGTCATCCTTATTTTTTGTCAAGCTGAAAGATGCATAGCAGGTGGTTAGAAAGACTGTGGTCTACATCAGATGCACCCTAGTCTTTAAACTGATATCATTGCTTTTCAGGACTTTGGAAAAACCCTTCACAGCTGATTTCCCCAATGTTATAAAACTTCTGATCTGGATCCAAGTAAGATGAAGTAGTTGACAATTTCAATCTTGCCTACATCTATTATGCAGTTGTCTATTGGTCCATTGGTGTGAATTTTTGTTTTCTTGATGTTCAAATGCAGTCCATATTGAAGGCTGACGTCCTTGATTTTCTGCCATTGCCATAAGGGCTTTAGATCCTCCTCATTTTCAGCAAGCATGATTGTGTCATCTGTATAACATAGATTGTTGATGAATTTTCTTCCAATCTTGATGCCATACTTTTGTTCAGCTTCTCTAATGACTTAATCAGCATACGAGGGTATAGCCCTGATGCACACCTTTCCCAATTTTAAACCAGTTATTGTTCCCTTGTCTGATTCAGACAACAGCTTCTTGGTTTAGGTATAGACTTTATATAAGCATGATTAATTGGAATTTCCATTCTTCTCAAGTTCAGCCATAGTATGATTCACCCAATCAAATAACTTTGCATAGTCAATAAAACACATATAGACATTCGTCTGATATTGTCTGTTTTCAGCTAAGATTCATCTGACATCAGTAATACCCTGTTGAAAAAGTTTTTGATGAATATACACACACACACACACACACACATATACATACACATGCACACACACACACACACACACACATATGTACGTATACAAAGCAAATGGCAACCACAAAAAAAGCAGGAGTGGCAATACTAATATCTGATAAAATAGACTTCAGGATGAAAGTCACCATAAAAGGTAAGGAAGGACATTATATAATGATCTTTGGACCAAATAATAGATCTGCTAAATACACAAACAACAAGCCTCTGAAAACTCTATGAACTTTGAGAAATGACAATAGTTATAGAAAGATTTCAGATCTTTTGTTCATAGTGTTGCTATGAGTTGTGCTCGACTCAATGGCAATCAACAACAATAAAAACAAATACATAAAACAACTGATAACAGAACTGAAGAAAACAATAGACAATGTTACAATAGACAACATCATCAAAAGTGGTAGGAGACTTTAACACACCACTCTTGCCAAAGTAGATAGGTCAACTCAAAAGAAACTTTAAAAAGACACAGAAGATCTAAACTATACATTCAGCCAACTTGACTTTGTGGATGTATTCTGAGCACCATGTTGTTGCTGTTGTTATGTGCCATTGAGTCACCTGAGACCATACTCAACTAAAACTCAATTCACTTTCTTCTCAAGTGCACATGGGACGTTTCCCAAAATTGACATACTAGGGCACAAATCAAGCCTCAAAAAATTAAAAAAAAATTCAAGAATACAAAGTATCTTCTCAGAACACAATGCCATAAAAGTAGAAATTAACCACAAGAGGACAAAGCTTTTAAATCCACAAAAATGGAAGCTAAATAACATCTTGCTAGAACACAATTGGATTGCAGAAGAAATAAAGAATGAAATTTAAAAAGTTCCTCAAAACAAATGATAATGAAAATACAAAGTACCCAAACCTCTGGGATGCACCCAATGCAGTCCTCAGGGGCTACTTCATAGCAATAGGTAAACACATAAAAAATGAGAAAAGTCCATAATGAAAGTTGCATAGTGGAGTGTACTTGGGGCGGGGGGCATTGTACACCAATGAAGGAATTTTTCTTTCACTTTTCAAAGAGAAGAGCAAACTGGGCAGAGGGGGAGCGGTGGGGCAGGGAGAAAAATGCAACAATGAATGAACTAAAATCCAATATCTCTGTAAATGTTCATTATAGATAATAAAATAAAATTTAAAAAAATGAAGACAGAAGCAAAATGAATGATCTAACTCAACACCTTTATCAAATAGAAAAAGAACAGAATCTAATCTTATAGCCTCTGTAAGAAAGGAAATAAAAGCAAGAGATAGAAAACAGAAAAATAATTGAAAGCATCAACAAAACCAAGAGGTGGTTTTTCAAAAGGGTTAATAAAATTTACAAACCATTTGCAAACTTAACAAAAGGTAAAAAGGAAAAGACACAAAATAGCTCAATTAAGGAATGATAGAGATGACATCTCAATAGATTAAGAGGAAATGAAATCCATAATATTGAAATATTATTAAAAATTATACTCTGTTAAATTTGAAAACTTAGAGGAAATGGACAGATTCCTTGAAACTCATGCCCTATCCAGAATGACATTGGACAGATGTAGAACACTTCAACAGACCCATCACTAAAGAGCTCCTCTTTGAGAACTGCTCATCTCTTTTACATGGGCACTTCTTCCCCTAGTTATTTTTAGATATCTTCAAGTTGGCTGAACTCATAACAATTTCATGTATAACTGAACGAAACCCTCCCTCCCCTGCACTATTCTCACAATCTCTGCTGTGTTAAACTTATTTTATAGTCACTGTGCCAACCCACCTTTCTGACGGTCTTCCACTTTTTCATGGATGCTCTACAACTCAAAACATGATATCTTTTCTCAGGGACTGGCCTTGTCTGATTATGTGCTGCAAGTTTATGAGAAGAAGTCCTACAAACCTTACTTCCAAGATAGATTTGTTTATCTCTGGTATATTCAATATTCTTCATTAATATCACAATCCAAGGTCACCAGTTTTTCTTTGATCTTTTTTATTCATTGTCTGATTTTCACATTTGTATGCAGTAAATGAAAACTGGATAAAGTATACTTGAGTCTTTAAACTGACATCTTTGCTCTTTAACACTTTGAAAAGGTTATGAGCAGCAGATTTGCCCAGGCAACATGCCATTTGACATCATAGCTGATCTTCCATGGATGTTGATTGTGGATCCAAGTAAAAGGAAATAATATAACAACGTTAATCTTTATTTTTTTGATGGCTACTTGTTGGTCCAGCTGTGAAAATTTTTGTTTTTTTTTTATGTTGATTTGTAGTTCAGATTCAAGTCTTCATAATTATCTGCAAAAGAGGTTGCGTCTTCTGCACACTGCAGGTTGTTGATATTTATTCCTCCAATTCTGATGTCACATTCTTTTGTTTGGTATTACAGTGTGTAGATGTGAAAATAAGTATATTAGGTGATCTTCTTTTTAAAACTAAATGCAACTCCATTCCTCTTTAATTAGTCGTTATTGTCATATGAATGCCTAATTCAAAATGGCCAATAATATTCCTTTTTCTCTCATTAATATGTGAGATATTAATCATTATGAATTAAATTTTGTTTTGTATGACTTACAATTTTCCTGAATTTTTCATAGGGCTGATTTGTTTTTGTTTGGGTTTTTTTTTCCTTTTTCATTTTGAGTTGTGCTATATTTCAAGTCAAAGTCCTGGTAGTTGTATCCCATCCATGCCATTAAGGCATATTCTATTCTGAGGAGACAATTTTTTCCTGGTTATATTTGAACATCCTCCAACCTGAAGGATTCATCTTCCAGGACAATATCAGACAATATTCCACTGCTATTCACTGTATAAATTTTTTTAGAGCAGATTATGAAGTTCTCTAGGAAGGACTGTTTGACAAGAAAGTCTAGGAAGGTCTGTTTGAAGGTTCTGTTGAAATTTTTCCACTATGGATAACACTTCAGAGAAAGGTCTGGTGATCTGCTTCTGAAAGGGAAGAGCCTTGGGAGATTTATGTAGTCCACTCGTCAACCCACAGGATCACCATGTTCTACAATCAGCTTGATAGATGGCAACTGGCTTATTGTTATGTCCCTCTCTAAGGATAATGGTCAGAACTCTTCCTCTTATAACCAGAGTGCCTCAGGGATTGTTGATTCATCTTCAGTTCCAGGTATGGATTGCTGTTGTTGTTAAGAGCCGTCGAGTTGTAGATGACTCATAGCCACACTATGAACGCAAGACCTGAACGCTTGTATAACTTTCCTTGGTTCTACAAGTTCATAGAGCATCTGGAGGCAAGCTATTTCAGAAGTTGATGGCACTTCTGCTTCTGGGCTTGTTTTATAGGGTAGTTCAACAAAAACTGTCCACCATGGGTAACCATTATAACATTACACACTTCAGTGTCACAGGTAAGGATTATGACATAATTACATAACTGAGGTCAGTAACATTTAAGAAGCAGCAGTCAATAGTCAATTTCTTCTTTCTGCCTCAGTTTCTCTTGGTAACTGTCTTATGACCTCAAGAGAAATTACTCCTAGGAGAAGACTGATGACCAGAGGAGAGCAGATGAAAGATCTTCATTAAATGAAGCTAAAATCCTGATTGTATTAGAACCCAACCTCTCATATCCAGCTCTAAAATCAAACCAATTGCTCATTGTTTAAGCCAACTAAGTCTGCTGAAAGATCCTAACTGATTTAAAGGTTTTGACTCTGAATAGTGCAGTGTTGAGAAAAGAGAACTTTAGTGGGGATATGAGGATCTTGTCCAAAATTGTTTCTGTTAATTGTTGTTGTTATGTGCCTGTGGCCCATAGAAGCTCTGAACCCTGCCCTGTCCGGAGCCAGTCTCACTCATTCCAACACAACTCCCATTGCCTCAGTAACTGTATCAGTCCCTTATCCAGGGTCTTCCTCTCCTGTGCTGGCCCACCATCCATCCAAACATGATGTCCTTCTCCAAAGGCTGGTCTCTCCTAGCTATGTGCCCAAAGTATATGAGATGGAGCTACCATCAAATTACCTCATCTGTAGCAATCTTATGTCCAACAGAGTGAAATGGTACCTAGTCTTTTATCATCATCACAATCAATACTTGAGTCCATTGTTACAACCACAGTGTCAGGCCATATTATGAAAGATTTCTCTGAAATTCTCTGACCCTGCCCTTTAAAAAATTATGATGACCTTTCCTGCTGATCTCTCTTTCCTGGTGACATGTCCACAGTAAGCAAGACAAAGTCCTTGATTCAAGAATGAAGAATAAATTCTTCTTTATATCAATCTCAACTCATAGTAACACCAAATCAGAAAGACAAATGCCTGAAATATCAAGTTATTGAGCATGTATTTTAACTGTAAATGATCTAATGTCTTGTTTTGGATTTCAGTTTGTGGAAGACTGAAGGTAGGTACTCATTAGGTGTAATAAGGTAGAATCTCCTAAACTAATAGGCCAGTGGCTCTCTGCTAAGAATGATTTTACTCCATAGGGAAACTTTTACAATTCCCAGAGACATTTTTGGTTGTCACAATTGGTAGTGGAGAGCAGTGGTGTGTCACTAATAACTACTGGTTGTTGTTGTTGTTGTTCTTGTTGTTGTTATGTGCAGTCAAGTCAGCTGAGTCTCATAGAGACCCTATGTACAATAGCCCTAAATCCTGTTCTATCCTGGGCCAATCTCACTGTCTCTGACACACCTGTTCCCATTACCCCAATCACTGAATCAATCCATCTCATGGAGGATCTTCCTCTCCTGTGCTGTCCATCCACTCTCCCAAACATAATGTCCCTCTCCAAAGACTGGTCCCTCCTTGCAACATGCCCAAAGTATGTCAGATGAAGTGTCACAATCCTTGCCTCCAAGGAGTAGCCCAGTTTCACCCTCTCCAGGACAGATCTCTTTGTTTTCCTAGCAGTCAGTGGTATATTCAACACTCTTCTTGAGCACCACAGCTCAAAGGCATCAATTCTCTTTCTATCATCCCTCATCACACTGTTCAGCTCTCCAACACATAGTATGCAATTGCAAAGACTATGGCCAAGATCAGGTGCACCTTTGTCTCCAGATTGATGTCATTGCTCTTAAGTACTCTGAAGAAGACCCTGACAGCAGACTTTCCCAATTCCTGGCTGCTGGTACCAAGAGTGTTTACTGTGGAGGCAAGTAAACTAAAACTGTCAACTATCTCAATCTCTTTACCATCCACAAAGATGCTGCCAATTGACCCAGGGGTGAGAATCTTTGTTTTCTTGATGTTGAGTTTCAACCCATATCGAAGGCTAGACAACCTCTAGTTCAAAGAACAGTTCCCACGACAAAGATCATTATTGAATTCCAAACATCTGTAGTGCTGAGACTGAGAATTTCTGCTCTAGACATATTCAACATACAGTGCTGAGCTTTTCTTTCTCCACTATCTCTTCTTGGTTAGGACTTAGCCCAGTCTACTTAGGTCTGTGCTAATGCTCTCAATAACATCAACATAGAGAGTGATCAGCTGGCCCAGTGGACTGAGAGCAATGCAACCAAGCCAAAGATGGGTGACTTTCAATCCACGGCACTCAGGCCTATCTTTCATTGCTTTTGTTCAAACATTCCTCTAGCTAGTATAGCTCTTATGTGTCCACTTGCTATACAGCAGTAACTTGTGGTTGCTGTGAAGCTGAACACTGTGATGCTGATGTGTCAAATGCGTTAATGGTTGGTTACCCATGGTGGACAGTGTTGGGTGAAACTCCCCAATTAAAACAAGCTTGGAAGCAGGAGCGACATCCACTTCCGTAATAGCTTGCCTCCGGAAACCCTATGAACCTGGAGAGAGGATGAGAGGCACATAAGTGTTGAGGACTCTCCTTCATAGGGTCACTATGAGTTGCCTGCGACTCGACGGCACTTAACAACAACAACATGAATGTTCTAGAATTTTCTAATTGATCTTTTATGGGAAATCTATAAAATCTTGGAACTTCACTAGACATCCTTCTACTGGAAAAGCAAAAAACTTTTATAGAAGACTCTTAGCCAAAAAGAGTTAAGGTCAGATGCTAGAAGCCCTGAAAGCTATGGAGGAGCATTTTGTTTCTTCTTTGACCTCAGTGCAGTCAGGGGCTGGTGGGGCCTTGCAATCCATAGGCGGAGTCTTCCTTCTGCTTTTCACCTCTCAAATTCACATCTATGTCTCCAGTTCTTGATGTGTTCTGAAGTTCTAATCTTGACCCTCTACTCTATTATTAACCTGGGAATGTGTCATGAGATCTCTTCTGAGTAGAGGGTATGGTCATTTTCCCCCTTTCTTAATTCCCTTGCTGATCTTTTTTCTAGCACACACAATATATCCTGTTACACTTAAGACCATCCCTTATGAGTCTCAAAATCAAATAATAGGATATTGGAAATTTTCTCTTGCTGTGCTCTTGTTTTTATCAAGTTGGCTCAAACTCATGACTACCCATGTGCACAGATTATAATTTTTTCCATAAGATTTTCAAGGCTATGATCTTTCTAGAAGCACATTGCCACCCAAGTTGTTGTATTTGAGTATAACTGTCTTTACCACTTAAGGACTCCTGTACATTTGCCATGTTGCTGTGTGACATTGGGTTGATTTGAGCTTATAATATGACATTGTATGACAAAGCTCAATATAAGATAAAGTTGAACTTCTCCCATCTTCATAAAATACTGTTATTTTTGTTGTTATGTGCTGTTGAGTCGCCTGTAACTCATAACGACCCTATGTACAACAACTCTAAACTCTGCCCTATCCTGTGCCAATTTCACTATCTCTGACACACCCACACCCATTAACCCCAGTCACTGAATCAATCCATCTCATCGAGGGTCTCCCTCTCCTGAGCTGTCTCTCCACCCTCCCAAGCATGATGCCCCTCTCCAAGGACTGGTCCCTCCTTGTAACATGTCCAAAGCCTGGCTTTACCCTCTCCAGGACAAACCTATAGATTTTCTTAGCAGTCCATGGTATATTCAATACTCTTCTCCAACACCACAGCACAAAGGCATCAATTCTCCTTCTATTCTCCCCAGTCATTGTCCAGCTCTCTGATGCATAGCAAGTGATTGTAAAGACTATGGCATGTATCAGGTGAACCTTAGTATCCAGACTGACGACATCCTTGCACTTCAGTACTTTAGAGAGGTCTCTAACCATAGACTTTCCCATTGCAATACATCTTTTAATTTCCTGACTGCTTGTGCCAAGAGTGTTGACTGTGGAGCCAAGCAAATTAAAAGTGTGAACAATCACAATCTTTTCACCTTCCATTAGGATACTGCCAATCGGCCCAGTGGTTAGAATCTTTGTTTACTTGATATTGAGCCTTAATCCATAGTGAAGACTGCAGTCCCTGACCTTCTGCAGCAAGTGCTTCAGGTCCTCCTCAATTTCAGCAAGCAGGGTTGGGTCATCTGCATAACTCAGATTGTTGATGATTGTTCCTCCAACTCTGATGCCACATTTCTTCTCACAGATCCCAGCCTCCTGGATAATCTGTTCTGCATAAATAACGAAAAGGTATGGAGATAGGATACATTCCTGGTGTACACCCTTCCCAGTGTTTCCTTGCTCTATTCTGACTACTGCCTCCTGGTCCAAGTATAGGTTTCACATTAGCACAATCAATTGTTCTGGAATTCCCATTCTTCTCAGAGTTAGCCAGTTTGTTATGATCCACACAGTCAAATGTCTTTGCATAATCAGTGAAACAAAGGTAGACATTCTTTTGGTACTCACTGCTTTCAGCCAAGAGCCATATGTTCAATATTAACAATTTATGTTGGAGAAGAGTCTGACTGCCAAGGAAATATACTAAATGTGTGGATTTGAAAGGTGAGAAGTGTTGTGAACAAAATTCTACCTCTTTCAAATCACTGCAGCTAGGAGTCCACTGCTTGTGTTTAGGGTCCTGATAATTTTTACTCTTGAGTAGCTCCTGGTGGGGGACTTTTTTGAGTTACAGGAAGATTGTTGAAGGTGATAGGAAGACAATTTTGTGAAGAGTACGTGGAAGTTGTAGACTGAGGAAAGAAACCAGATCTAGAGTATAAGAAATTGAAGAAAATATTTAGGAAATATGGAAATATCTTGATATGGAGGCCTGATATTAATGGTCTAAATAGTGTAATAGGGGGGAAAAATATGGAAAATGCATACACCAAATACGCAGAGTAAAAACATGATCCATGGTCATCATTCTGCTCTCCCTCTTCCATCTCAGTTTCTACAGTGGAATGAGTCTGGAAATACTAATTGAAGAAATTAATTAGATCAGTGGTAAAAAGGAAATGATAAACTAGTGAGAAAAATGACCAAGATTTTACCTTAGAGAGTGATCCTGAGATGTTATTTCAAAAGGATGACACTTGCTCTGAGAGGATTTACAATGGATTTGCCTACTACACACAGTAGGGACAGGCTTATTCTTCAACAATGGGCACTATTTTGCAGCACCATCTTGTTTTCTTGAACTGATGAGAAGGATTCAATGTAGCAGGAGGGTTTAAAGCTTCAAATGTTGAGAACAGTGTAGAATTGAGTAAACTGGAATTAGACATAGAGTGGAAGACAGGTTGTGTTCGGGAAGCTTTTCTGCACTATTACAGGTGCACAACACCCTACTTGCAAGAAAATACTCCAATTATTTTCAATGAAGCTTTTAGGAACGTTTCTAAAGAAACTCTGAAGATCAGACAGACTTAAAATAATCTACATCTTATTTCTGGTTTTCATTGATTGTTGTTTTCAGTTCAAGAAGCTCAGGACAATTAGAATGACCAAGAATTTACTGTGAACTGGGCCCTTCCCTTTCTCACTGTGCCCTATAAAAGTAAACACTTTTCTAAACTTGGAAAATCTCCAAAAGAGTATTTTACAAATAGATCAATTACCATAAACAAAGCAAACTTTGTAATTATCTTGATTATTCAGTTTTCATGTACAGTTTAAAATACTGTATACAGTTTAAATATTCCTACCTTTTGGGATCAATCAACTACTTCCAACTCTATAAAGTATCCATTATTTCATTTTAGCCAGAGAAATATACCAGCTTTTTACTAAGAATGAAAAAAAATTAACTATCCCTTTTTTATCTATCAAGTTAAAAGAGAATATAGGTCAAGTAGCAATATTCCATAAAATTTAGCTCTTGAACTGTGGTTTGTATTTCCAATATTTATAAAACAATTACTTTGTTTGTTGGCTGGTTTATTTTAGGCACCAGGTCCATGGGCATGTTCTTTTGTTACATGAGATGCAGAATTCATGTGCTCAGTCTATATGAGTCTAGTATCTTTTTACTAACTAAAATAATTTAATATGGAGAACATAAAAAGAAGATAAAATTTTAGGTGTCTAAGTATCTGCTTAGCACAGCCTCTCTATATAATACTTCTGGTTCTGGGCATCAAAGAAAAAAAGAAAAATTCAGCACTGTTTTCTTAAAAATACGTCAAGGTTCTCCAACTTTTTAACAACACAGGAAATGTCAAATATTATATGGATATAAATAACTCAGTTAAACAGGGTTACAAGAACATCTGGCTTTGCACAGTTCCACGCACTTGGCTGGCGCAAAGATATTTCAGTAATGCTATCCAGTCGTTAGGCTGTGTGAGACTGTAGGGTACAGGAGGGAATTTGAGTGTCGAGTGAAAAATGTGCTTGTAAAAGGATCTGAGTTGTTATCTGTCTAATTCATCCTAATCTGGTCAGTCATTTGCTCTGGGGGCTCTTAAGAGAGGATTATTGCCCCCCTCTGAAAGCCAGTCTTTTGGAAAAGCTGTTCAGGGGCCCAGTGTTAGGGAGGCAGGGCAAAAGGTTAACTACCCTGGATGGGCAAGTGCCCTGATAATAACTAGGAGATCATTTTTAAAAAGAACATCTCAATTTTCTGAGGAACTTGAAGCTTATTACAGTTTACACACTACAGAAACAATTTGAAGGGAAAATTAAATAAATATCTTTTGTTCATGCCCATTTTACCTTCTGCCCTTTCAGTTCCATTCTTTGGTTTTCTATTTTATCTCTAATGCTTTACTTTCTCTTGTGCCTGATTTCCCTTTATTTTTCAAATCGAACTTCCTTGGCTCGTGGGCAAGTTACCATTTAAGAAAGGCAGTTTGTACAATTTGGACTATTTGGGATTTCATAAAGAAAACAAATTCTCAAAAAAAATTATGAACAAACATTTCATACATCTACATATAAGGCTTTGGAGATTCCCTTGGTGTATAAATTACAATTTTCAGCATTGTTAAGAGTGATAACGAATGGATTGAAAAGTTGTTATACATTCACACAATCGAATACTACGCAGCACACAGGAGTAATTATTTTGTAAATTACTGCCTAACTTGAGAGGGCTGGAGAGAATTATGCTGAGTGAACTAACTTAGTCCCACAAGGACAAATACTTTATAAAACCGTTATTGTAGAATGAGTATAAGGATCCACGTGGGGGTGGGAGGATGGGAATAGAAGGGTGAGAATTAGGGTTAGGGTGTTAATCATAGGCTTGCACAATGATGGTGGGGTGAAGGAAATGGGAAGGATCTTTTGTGAAAAGCAATGTATTCAAACTTTGTAAATATATCAGAGTAGTATTTTTTTAAATAACAAAGAACAATAAAAGGCAGCATTATCCATGTCTGAAGACGGGAAAGTCAATTATAAATGATTTGTCTTTATCAGAGATCCTTTTGGGAATTAAAATTCTCAAAAGGCCCAATTTTGTTCCTTCACAATTTATTCTTTAAATAATGAATATCCACAGCTCACCTGTCAGTTTACCATATTGTGATGGTGTGAGGGTTGCTGGAAGCATGGGTATGTCAAACAGCAGGAGTGTCACGTTGAACAGATTTCATGGAAGTACCAGACAAGACAGATTAGGCAGAACACAAGACTGGTCATCCACTGTGAAATCACTCAACAACTCATTGCTATCAAGTCAGAGCTGAATCACGATTGACCTGCCAGTGGATTTTCAGAGACTGTAAATCATATGAAGGAGATGTCTCATCTTTTCCCATGGAGCAGCTGGTGTCCTACTGGTAAGAAGCTTCCCTGCAATTCAGGCATGCAGTTCAAATCCACCAGCTGCTCCGTGGGAGGATTGGCAATCTCTTCCCATGCAATTTCCTGCCTCTGAAAACCCATTGGAGTATCATCTATGGGTCAATTCCAAATCTATGGTATTCAACAGCAACAATCACCTTGGGTTGGGAGTGCAATTCATTACCCACTAGACTATCAGGCTCTGAAATAAAGAGCCCTTGAAAACCTTGTGAATCATAGAAGAATATTTATTGTGTGAAATAATGTCCAAAGGGGAGGGTCTCAGATCAGATAATCCTGTTGTTGATCAAGTGCTCTGCTATTGTTGTTAGGTGCTGTCAAGTTGAGCACGACTCATAGTGATCCCATGAACAACAGACCTGAACCCTGCCCTGTCCTGTGCCATCCTCATCATCTTTGATATACTTGAGTCCATTGCCACAGTCACTGTGTCAATCCATCTTGATGGGGGTTTCCCTCTCTTTCACTGACAGTCCACCCTTACAAACATAATATACTTTTCTAGGAATAGACTCTCTTAGCAACATGTTCAAAGTATGAGAGACAAAGCTTTACCATTCTTGCCTTCAAAGAGCACAAATAATTTGTGAAGCCAGACTCTGTGAAGAAGAATGTGGAACCAGGATTAGAGGAAGACTCTGATCAACAGCTTTCATTATGCAGTTGACACAAACTTTCTTACTGAAAGCAAGGGAGACCTGAAACACTTGTTACAGAAGATCGAAGACTATAGCCTTCAATACGGACTGCATCTTAACATAAGGAAAACAAAGGTCCTTACCCTGGGCCAGTGAGCAACATCCTGATAGATGGAAAAGTATTGAAATTGCTCATGATTTCATCTTGCTTGAATCCACAAGTTATCTAGAGAAACAAAATCAATCAAGCACACACACACACACACACACACACACACACACACACATATATCGTTGTTATATGCCATCAAGTTGCTTGTAACTCATAGCGACCCTCTGTCTGTGGACTAGTGATAGAAAGCTGCACTGCAATCCCAAAGACTTGTGGCTGTACTGTGGGAGAAGAGTAGGCAATTAGCTTTCCTCATGTGACAGCACACAACAACAACAACATAATTACCAAACATTGTGTACTTTCCTGATGATGTTTCCAAAATAAGAAAGATGAAGTTTTGTCATCTTCATACCCAAGGAACATTCAGTTGTATTTCTTCCATGATTGACTTGTTCATTACTCTAGCGTCTGTGGTATTTCAATACATTTTACCAAAGCCACAACTGGAATCCATCAATTCTTCTTTTGTTTCCCTTCTTCATTGACAGGCTTTTACATACATATGAAGGAAGTGAAAACAAATTCCTTGAATTAGATGCATCTTAATTGCCAAAGTGAGGATTTTGCTTTTAAAATCTTTTGCAGCAGATTTACCTAATGTAGGCTGAAATAATATGGTATATGATGATAATATGATAATAATACT
>NW_006400073.1:1307568-1308459 GCF_000299155.1 Elephantulus edwardii | reverse complement strand
TGGAGAGAGGTTAAAGGAATTCCCTTTAAGAACAGGAAATAGGCAAGGATGCCCTCTACTACCTCTCTTATTTAATATTGTATTGGAAGTTTTGGCATAGCAATAAGACAAGAGAAGGAAATAAGAGGCATCCAAATTGGCAAAGAGGAGGTAAAATTATCTCTCTATGCAGACTACACTTAGTATCTATGCTAGTATACTTAGAAAACCCTAAAGAATGAGCAAGAAAATTTCTGGACATAGTTGACCAATTCAGCAAAGTGGCAGGATACAGGATCAACATACAAAAATCAATTGGTTTTTCTACAGTGACAAAGAGAATACAAAGCTGGAGCTAAGAAAAGCAATACCGTTCACAATAGCTAACCACAAGATTACTTGTGAGTAAATCTAACCAGAAGCACAAAGGATCTATTCAAACAAAGTTACAAAACATTACTATACGAAACAAAAAGAGACCTTGATAAGTAGAAGCATATCCCTTGCTCCTGGATAGAAAGACTCATTATTGTGAAAAGGGCAATACTACCAAAACCAATTTACACCTTTAATGTAATCCCACTGCAAATACAAATCCCATTCTTCGATGAGATGGAAAAGGCTATCTCCAGTTTCATTTGGGAGGGAAAGAATCCCGAATAATCAAGCACTCCTTGAAAAGAGAAACAAGGTAGGAGGCATTTCACTCCCTGATTTCAAATCCTCCCACACTGCTGTGGTGGTCAAGACAGCATGATACTGGTACAATGACCAACACTTCAATCAATGGAATAGAATTGAGAACCAGGAAATCAGTCCATCTACCTATGGTCAACTGATTCTTGACAAGGAGATGAAATCAGGTAAGTGGGGAAAATGACAGCCTTTTTAACAAATGGTGTTGGCAAAATT
>NW_006400073.1:1305766-1307467 GCF_000299155.1 Elephantulus edwardii | reverse complement strand
CACACACACACACACACACACACACACACACACACCAAAACAAAAAACAAACAAACAAAAAAAACCTCAAGGTGGATCATGGACCTAGGAATAAAACTAAGGACTCTAAATTTCATTAAAGAAAAGCTTGGAAAAACTCTAGAAGTCCTAATCCACAACATAAACTGTCTTCCAAGCACCCTGAAAAATCTACAACCAGGAGAGGATAAAATAGGTGAATGGGACCTTCTAAGAATCAAATCCCTATACACATCCAAAACTTCACCAACAGGGTAAAAAGGGAAGCCACAGACTGGGAAAAAGTGCTTGGTAATGACATGTCATATAAGGGACTTACATCTAAAATTTATAAAATACTTGAGCACCACAAGGTAGAGGTAAAATAAAAACAAAAACAAAAACAATTGCAAAATGGGCACAGAATATGAACAGACACTTCACTAAAGAAGACATTCAGATGGCCAACAAACACATGAAGAGATATTCAAAATTCCTAGCTCTAAAGAGAAATGCAAATCAAAACAGGTATGAGATATCATCTCACCTCAGTAAGAATAGCAAAATTTAACAGAACAGCAAACAACAAATGCTAGTGTGGTTGTGGAGAAACTGGAACCCTTATTCACTGTTGCTGGGAGTGTATAATGGTGCCACCACTATTGAAGGCAATATGGCGCTTTCTCAAAAAACTGAAAATAGAAATACCATATGACCCAGTAATTCCACTACTGAGTGATATATCCCAAAGAAACCATAATTGCCACCCAAGCAGATATATGCACACCCATGTTTATCATGGCTTTGTTCACAATAGCAAAGAGTTGGAAACAATCAAAGTACCCATCAACAAATGAATGGATAGAGAAACTATGGTGTATTCACACAATGGACTACTACAGTGCATTACAGAACAAGGAACTCATGAAATACTATACAAAATGGGTGACCCTGGAGTGAAATAATCTGAGTGAAATATGCTCAGTGAAAAATAAAAGGACAAATACTGTATAGTGCCACTGTCGTAAAATGGGACTGACATCCGGGTTGGGGGAGACTAAGAAAGATGGGGTAAATTATGTATACTGCATTGAAACAGATGAGGGAGAGAATCGTTTAAACGGGATATATGATTAAGTATGATTGTAATGACAGGAGTCCAGAACAAAGGCTGCATAGTGAAGTGGACTTGAGGGGATGGATTGTATAACAATGAAGGGTTTTACTTTTCAAAACAAAGGCTGCATGGCGGCATGGACTTGTGGGAGGGAATTGTATAACAATGAAAGAATTTTTCTTCTTTTCATAGAGAAGAGAGAACTGGGGGTAGGAGTGGGCACTGAGAAAAGTGCAACAATAAATGAATGGAAATCCAAAGTCTGTAAACTTTCATTAAAATTAACAATAAAAAACAAAGTTCGTACTCATTGCATTCCACACCGGATGATTCCCATTTCCTTTACCCACCCCTCTCTTCTTTTTCTTTTCTTTTCCTTTTCTTTCTTTTTTTTTTTTATTTAGGTTGTTTATTTTTCATTTCAATGAACACCTACAGAGATTTTGGGATTCCATTCATTCATTGCTGCACCCTTCTCCCCGCACAAACCCCTCCTCCCTCCCCCCATTTGCTCCTCTCCTTGAAAAGCAAAAGAAAAACTCCCTCATTGGTACACAATCCCCCCCCCGCACCTCCCCAAACCCCAC
>NW_006400073.1:1301693-1304314 GCF_000299155.1 Elephantulus edwardii | reverse complement strand
ACTTTGGGGAACAAACTTCTGTCTTGCTTGACCACATGGGACCCCTAAACTCAAGGAACAGGGTGGTCCTGGGCCCCTCGACAGAGGTGAGAAGCCATTTCACAAAGGGAACAATAGACTTCCTCTATGCTCACTCAGGTTCTTTGGGTAATAAACTTCTGTCAGGCCCTTGGCCTTGCAGGCCTCAGGCTGAGCACAAATATGTAGGTGCTTCTCAAAACATTGCTGTTGATCAAAGTAGACATTTGAGAACCACGGGAACTGCAAGCACCAGTGGTGTTCAGCAAGTGTCTGTGGGGTACAGCGAGCCACAACAGGGAAAAGGGAGACACAGTGTGACCCACCCACCAAGAGCAAGCAGGACAGCTGGAAATTGAATGAGGTCTCCTCCGCACTCCCCTCCAATGTGCATCTGTGTGTGTGTCTCCCTCTCCCCCCCACCCCCGCCAAGTGTGTGCCTGTATGTTCACCCACCCTACGTACATCTGCTTGTGTGCATTCCCAACCTTCCTTTGGAGCAGTGATGTCAGATCAAGAACCAGCTCTTGTCTCTGGCATGAAACACTCTACCACAACAATGTCCCAAAAGAAGCAGACAACCTTATTCCACACACAAGCCCAAAGCAAGATTTCACCCCCCAAAAGGGACACAATAGCAATAATTTCCAGAAGCCAGAAAGTCTGATGGAACTTTCTGACACAGAATTCAAAAGAACAATGATTGAATATTTTCAATAGGTTAAAAACAAACGTGAAGAATTATAGGATACTGCAAGCAAAAAATCAAGAGGAGCTTTAAAAAACAATCCAAAACAATGCAAATAACACTAATGAGGCATTAGAGGCACTGGAGAAACAAGAAATCATAATCCAAAATAAGAGGTTAAAGGTTTCAGATGTTGTCAACGTGATAGAAGGACATATGAACAGAGTTGAAGAGATGGAACACAGAACCAGTGAAATAGAAGATAAAGTTGTCACCGCTGAAAAAGCAGAATCAAAAAGAAGAAAACCTAGGAATAATGTGGGACAGCATCAAGAAAAATAACATAAGCATAATCAGTATCCCAGAACAAGAGGAAGCAAGCAAAGCCACTGTAAAAGATGTGGAAGAATAACTAAAAAAAAGTTCCTAGGGATACTAAAGCATGAGAAAATATATATTCAAGAAGCTGAGAGACCACCATATAGAATAGACCCCAAAAGAAAAACACCAAGACATATAATAGTCAAATTTGCCAGAACCAAAGATAAGGACAGAATTCTGAAACCAGTCAGGGAGAAACAAAGAGTAACCAATAAGTGAGAGGAGATAAAATTGTCAATTTCTCAGCAGAAACCATGGGAGCAAGAACACAGTGGAATAACATATATAGAACACTGAAAAAACACAACTGTCCCCTAAGAATACTGCACCCAGAGAAACTGTACATTAAATATGAAGGAGAGATCAAGATATGCCCAGAAAAACAGAAACTAAAGGAGATTGTAAAATCAAGACCAGCATTTCAGGAAACACTGAAAGACATCCTTCTTACAGAAGTGCCACAGAAAACAGGATAGGCCAAAGTAACTAGCAACAACACCAAAAAGAGCTTAACAAAATGATAGCAATCAAAACTTGCCTCTCAATAATCATACTGAATGGTGTAAATGTACCACTGAAGAAAAAAAGAGTAGCAAATTGGATGAAAAAATAAACTCCATCAATATGTTGTCTACAAGAGACACAAATGAAAAATGAAGATAAAGAAAGACTAAAAATGAAAGGGTGGGAAAAAAATATACCAAGCAAATGGCAACCAGTAAAAAGCAGGAGTAGCGATATTAATCTCTGATAAAAAAATTTCAATGCCAAAACCATCACAGAGGACAAAGAGGATCACTATATAATGCTTAAAGGGTCAATAGAACAAGAGGACATAACGATAAGAAATGTCTATGCACCAAATTAAAGACCTGCACAATATATAAAACAAATATTAACAAAACGGAAAAAGGAAATAGACAGCACTACTATAGTATTTCAATACACCACTCTCAAGAAAAAACAGAACTACCAGAAAAAAAACTCAACAAAGATGCTGAAGAATTAAACAAGACAGTAAACCAACTTGATTTCATAGATATTTTTATAGGCTAATCCATCCCCCCAAAACACAGAACACCTTTTTCTCCAATGTGCATGGAACATTCTCCAGAATAGATCACATTTTAGGTCACAAGACAGTGTCAATAAATTGAAAAATATAGAAATAATACAAATCATCTTCTCTGACCATAATGCCACAAAATTAGAAATTAATAACAATAGGATAAAGGAGAAAAAAGCATACATTTGGAAGCTGAACAACACCTTGCTTGAACATGAGTGGGTACTAGTTGTTGTTGTTGTTGTTGTGATGTGCCGTCAAGTAATTTACGACTCATAGCGACCCTATGTACAACAGCCCTAAACCCTGCACTATCCTGTGCCAATCACATTGCCTCTGACAGACCCATCCCGATTACCCCAGTCACTGAATCAATCCACCTCATGATGTCCCTCTCCAAGGACCTGTCTCTCCTTATAACATGTCCAAAGTATGTCAGATGAAGCCCCAGAATCCTTGCCTCCAAGG
>NW_006400073.1:1287882-1294538 GCF_000299155.1 Elephantulus edwardii | reverse complement strand
ACCCCAATGCCAGCCTCATTCTACAACAGTGGCACCATATAGCATTTGTCCCTTTGTGACTGAGATACCTCACTCAGCATAATACCCACCCCTCTCTTCACTGATCAGATTGCATTACCCTATGGTTATCCATCTCCCATCTTCATGCATCTACTACAACCCTCCAATTCTTTAATCCCATACATGTTTTATTAGTTATCTTACTATTTCTACAATAATGGTTATATACAGTGTATGTTCTTATGGTACTCAGTTCAGTGACTTAGCATAATGCTCTCCAGTGCTTCCCAAGTTATGTAGCGATTTTCAAAATAATTTCTCCTGCATGCTGTGTAGTATATGAAAACTATAAGAATGTATCATAATTTCTCAATCCATTCCATTGTGGTTTGACATTTGATCTGTTTCCATGTTCTTGTAATGGTGAATAACACTGCAATGAATATTGATGTATAAGTTTCCATATGTGCTTCATTTCTCATTTCCTTGGGTTTCCAAGAAATGGAATTGCTGGGTTATATGGAATTTCTGTGCTCAACTTTTAGAGGAAATGCCAAACTGACTTGCAGAGTGGTTGTATTTTTGTACAATCCCACCAACAGTGTATAAAAGTTCCTTTCTCCAGCATTTATTTTTTGCGGTCCTGTTAAACTTTGCTTCTGCTACTAGGATAGCATAGTATCTTATTGTGGTTTTAATTTGCATCTCTCCTATTGTCAGTGATTTTGAGCCTTTCTTCATATGTCTGCTGGAGATCAGAATATATTCCTCTGTGAAAAGTCTTTGTCTATAATGATATTGCTAAGTGTCTTTTTCCAGTCAGTAGGTTTTCTTTTCACTCTATTGGAAAACATTTTTGATACACATAGAGATTTAATCTTGAGAAGACCCAATTCATCAATTTTATCTTCTTTAGATTGTGCATTTCTGGCTGTATTTGGCAATCTCTTTATGCCATAGACTAGACCGCCTAGGCTTGATCCCAGTTTGGCTCTGATGAACTTTATAGTTTTAGGCTTTACTCCCAGGTCTTTGATCCACCGTGAACTGATTTTTTTGCGCATGGTGTGAGATGTGGATCCTGTTTCAGCTTTCTTCAGGTAGCGGTGGAGTTTTGCCAGCATCATTGTTGATGTTGTCGTTTCCCCATTTGATAGGTTTTACTTTCTTGTGAAGTATCAGTTGACCATAAATAATTGGGTCCATTTCTGGGTTCTCATTTCTGTTGCATTCATCTATTTGCCTGCCACTGTATCAATACCATGCTGGTTTTATTACTACTACTGTGTAATAGGTTTTGAAGTGAATGTTATGCCTCCCACTTCATTTCTGTTTTTCAGAAATGCTTTGTTTATTGGGAGTATATTTATTCTCTAAATTAACTTGACAATTTCCCTTTTGCTCTCCTTGAAAAATGAATTTGGTATTTGTATTGGGATTGCATTGAACATGTAGATTAATTTTTTTTAGGATTGTCATTTTCACAATTTGAGTCTATCTGTGAATAGGGACATTTTCCCATTTATTTAAGTCTTTGAATGTTTCATGCATTTTCTTGTCATTTTCTTTGTACAGATCTGTTTTGTCTCTAGTTAGGTTTAGTTCAATTTGTAGTTAGATATGGGAATCCGAGAACATTTGATTATGCTTTTGCAAAACCTACATTTGGACCAGGAGGCAGTTGTCAGAAGAGAGCAAGGAAGCACCACATACTTGCTTGTTGAAACTGAGGAGGACCTGAAGCACTCGCTGCAGAAGGTTAATGACTATAGCCTTCAATATGGATTGAAGCTCAACATCAAGAAATCAAAGACTCTCACTACTGGGTTGACTGGCAGCATTGCTAGGCAGTGAAGAGATTTAGATTGTAAACAGCTTTAGTTTGCTTGGCTCCACAATCAACAATCATGGTACAAGCAACCAGAAAATCAAAAGATTGGGAAAATCTGTTGTGAGGGACCATTCCAGAGTACTGAAAAGCAACCATGTTAGTCTGGAGATTAAGGTGCACCTTATCAAAGTCATAGTCTTCACAGTTACTTGCTATGCATCAGAAAGCTGGACAATGACTAGGGATGATAGAAAGAGAATTGATATCTTTGAGCAGTGGTGCTGGAGAAGAGTAATGAATATACCAAGGACTTCAAGGAAAACAGGTTCATCCTGGAGATGATGAAATCATGCTGCTTCTTGGAGGCAAGAATTCTGAGGCTTTGTCTGACACACTTTGGGCAAGCTGCAAAGAGGGACAAATCCTTGGAGCGGGACATCATGCTTGGAAGGGTGGAGGGAAAGTGCAAGAGAGGAAGACCCACAATAAGATTGATTCAGTGACTGGGATAATAACGGTAGATGTGTCATATACAATAAGATTGGCACAGGATAGAGTAGGTTTCAGGGCTATGGTACATAGGGTCACTAGGGGTTGCACATGACTTCACGCACATAATAACAACAACAGTTGTAAATGGTATTGTTTCTTGGTTTCCCTCTCTCATTCTCTTTGTTACTGTAGAAGAATCCCACTGATTTTTAATATTTATCTGATATCCTTCCATTCTACTAAATTGATCTACTAGTTCTAACAGATTTTTTTTAGTCCTTGGGATTTTTTTTGTGTACACTATTATATCATCTGCACATAGTGATTAACCATCTCTTTGCTGATCTGGATGCCTTTTATTTCCTTCTCTTGTATTACCGACCAGACTAGCACTTGCCATTACAATGTTGAATGGAAGTGGTGACAGTGGGCATCCGAGTCTGGTCCCTGTTCACAAGGAAATGCTTTTAGTCTTTCTCCATTGAGAATGCTATTGTCTCTTAATTTTGAATATATACTTTTCACTATGTTGAAGAAATTCCCTTTTATTCCAGTTTTTCTGTGTGTCTACCAGTAAGAGGTGTTGGATTTTGGCAAATGCCTTTTCTGTATCAATTGCTAGGATCGTATTGTTCTTGTTATTCGTTTTGTTAATGTGGTGAATTATGTTGATCATTTTTCTTATGTTAACCATCCTTGCATGCTTGTTATGAATCCCAATTGGCCATAATAAATTAATTCTCCACTCTTTTTAATTTAATTTTGTACTGGTTTATTTACAAAGTTTGAATATATTATTTTTTACATTTCTTTTACCCTCTTCCTCCAACCATCAAATTGTGCAACTCTGTGATTAACACCCCAACTCACCTCCCCGCCCATCCTCACCCATCTGCTTCCACCCTCCTCCTTCTTGGATTCTCATACTTATTCTACAATTATGGTCTTATACAGTATTTTTCCTTATAAGATTGGGTTCACTTAGCATAATGCCCTCCAGTCCCTCCCAAGTTAGATAGCAATTTGCAAAATCATTGCTCCTGTGTACTGTGTAGTATTCTATTGTGTGAATGTACCATAATTTCTCAATCCATTTGATTGCGGTTGGACATCTGTGCTATTTCCATATTTTTGTGATGGTAAATAATTTTGCTGTGAACAGTGATGTATAAGTCTCTATTCATGTCCAAGTTCTCATTTTCTCAGGGTATATTCCAAGTAGTGGAATAGCTGGGTCATATGGAATTTCTATGTTCAGCTTTTTGAGGAAATGCCAAACTGCCTTCCAGAGTGGTTGTACCATTGTACAATCCTACTAACAGTGTATAAGAATTCCTATCTCACCACATCTTCTCCAACGTTTATTACTTTGTCACTACTACTGGAGTGAGATGGTATCTCATTGTGGTTTTGATTTGCATCTCTCTTATTGTCAGTGATTTTGAGCATTTCTTCTTTTGTCTGTTAGAGATCTGAATATCTTCCTCTGTGAATAGTCTTTCCAACTCTTTCACCCATTTTGTAATTGGGTTATCAGTCTTTTTCTTGTGGAGGCCCTGTAAGATTCTACAAACTTTTGATATGAGACCCTGGTCTGAAATTGTATTGCTAAATGTCTTTTTCTAGTCAGTAGGTTTTCTTTTTACTCTGTTGGAAAATGTTTTTGATTCACACAGAGATTTAATCTTGAGAAGGTCTCATTCATCAATTTTATTCTCTCCAGATTGTGCATTTCTGGCTGTATTTGGAAATCTATACCATAGACTAGGCCATCTAAACTTGATCCTAGTTTGTCTCTAATTAACTCTATGGTTTTAGGCTTTCTCTCAGGTCTTTATCCACCTTGAGGTTTTGTGTGGTTTGTGTGTGTGTGTGTGTGTGTGTGTGTGTGTGTGTGTGTGTGTTTTGTGTGTTTTTTTTTGTGCGTGTGTGTGTATGGTGTGAGATGTGGATCCTGTTTCAGCTTTCTTCAAGTAGCAGTCCAGTTTTGCCAGCACCATTGTTGAAGATATTGTCATTTCCCCATATTTCTCGGTTCTCAATACTGTTACATTTGTCTGTGTGCCTGTCTTTGTACCAGTACCATGAAGTTTTTGTTGCTATCCCTGTATAGTAAGTTTTGAGTTAGAGAATGTTATGTCTCCCACTTCATTTTTGTTTCTGACAAGTGTTTTGCTTATTTGGGTCTCTTTCCTCTCCAAATAAGCTTGGAAATTTCCCTTTTGCTCTCCTTTAAAAATGAATTTGGTATTTGTATTGTGATTACATGTTGCGGAATATTGGCGAGGAAGGGAAGGTCTCTGACCAGGATGGGTGGCCTGAGTTCCAGACAGGTGGAAGCCTCCCAATGGCTTTTAATGCAGGGTAGAGAAAACTCCCCTGTGTTTGGCCGTACTGGCTTGAGAAAGCTCACCACCTGGGAAGACGGCTGCCATGTCTGTTGAGCCTAGAGTGATACTCATGAGTTTGAGTTTCTATTGAGAAATACACATCTCCCACGTCTGTAAGCCCACTCTGATCTTCTCCCGGAGTAGCATCTCTGTCACGCTTACTCCCATCATGCTGTTGCTGTTAAGTTGCCTGTGGACTGACAGCGACAATTGCATTGAACATGTAGATTGCTTTTGTTAATAACAAATTATTTTTATGGGCTTTTTTATTCTATTGGTTAGAATTTTGTTAAAGATTTTTGAATCTATATTCATGAGAGATCCTGATCTGTGTCTTGGTAGTATATTTGCCTGGTTTTAGTATTAAGGTTATACTTATTTCATAGAATGACTCTGGGGATATTCCTTCTTTTTCTATTTTTTGAAATGATTTGAGTAGAGTCTGTGATAGACCTTCTCTAAATGTTTGGTAGAATTCAGCTTTGAGCCCTATAGTCCAGGACATTTTTTGAGAGGGAGTCTTTTTATGACCTGCTCTATTTCTACATTTATGTTGAGTCTATTCAAATGTTCTACATCTGACCTTGTCAATCTGGGTAGGGAATGAGTTTCAAGGAATTTGCCCATTTCTCCTAGGTTTTTTAATTTATCAATGTATACTTTGGAATAGTATTCCAATATTATCAATTTTAATTTTATCTGTTTCTGTTGTTATGTCACCTCTATAATTTCTTAATCAAGTTATCTGTCTTCTCCCACTCCCCCTTTTATTAAGTTTGTCAGTTGTTTGTAAATTTTATTGGCCCTTTCAAAAAACCAGCTCCTGATCTTATTGATGGTTTCATTTGTTTTTCTCTTTTCTATATCATTGGTTTCAGCTTTTGTTCTTATAATTTCCTTTCTTCTAGAGGCTTTAGGATTAGATCTGTGTTCTTTTTCTAGTTGATGAATGTGTTGAGTTAGATTATTAAGTTTTCTTCTTTCTACATTTTTTAAATGTGTGTGCCTATGGCTAAGAACTGGCCCCTGAGGACTGCCTTAGCAGTATCCCAGAAATTTTGGTATATTGTATTTTAATTTGTTTCAAGGAACTTTTTTTATTTCATTCTTTATTTTTTTAATAAGCTAATCATGTCCTAGCAAAGCTACTTAGTGTTCAGGTAGGTGATTTTGTAAGCTTTACCCTTCTATGATTAATCTCTACTTTTATGGCATGGTGCTCTGAGATGATGCCTTGTATTAATTGAATGTTTTTTAATTAGTTGAGGCTTGCTTTGTGTCTTATTATGTGACCGATTCTTAAGAATGTACCATGTGCACCTGAAAAAAAGTGAATTGAGTTTTAGTTGGGTGCCATACCCTGAATATATCTGTAAGTTGGAATAGGCTGATTGTGTAGGTTAGATCTTTTGTTTCTTTTTAGTTGATCTATCCTCTGGTGAGAGTGGTGTGTTGAAGTCTTCTCTCACTATTATGGTGTTGTCTATTTCTTTCTTAAATTCTGTTAACCATTTGTTTTATGTGTTTTGCAGGTCTATCATTTCATGCCTGAA
Source organism: Elephantulus edwardii (assembly GCF_000299155.1). Taxonomy (NCBI): domain Eukaryota; kingdom Metazoa; phylum Chordata; class Mammalia; order Macroscelidea; family Macroscelididae; genus Elephantulus; species Elephantulus edwardii. The sequence continues at coordinate 1,288,272 of NW_006400073.1, read as the reverse complement.
TGTTGACCACAGGTATGTCTTTTTGACGTTGTTGTTGTTATGTGCCGTCGAGTCGCTTGGAACTCATAACGACCCTGTGTACAACAGCCCTAAACACTGCTCTATCCTGTACCAGCCACACTGTCCCTGACACACTCATCCAGATTACCCCAGCCACTGAATCTATCTGCTTCATAGAGGGTCTTCCCCTCCTGCGCTGCCCCTCCACCATCCCAAGCATGATGTTCCTCTCCAAGGACCTGTCTCTCCTTACAACATGTCCAAAGTATGTCAGATGAAGCCCCAGAATCCTTGCCTCCAAGGAGTAGACTTGCTTAACCCTCTCCAGGATGAATCTGTTTGTTTTCTTGGCAGTCCATGGTACATTCAATACTCTTCTCCAGCACCACA
>NW_006400073.1:1287215-1287782 GCF_000299155.1 Elephantulus edwardii | reverse complement strand
TGCCACACTTCTCCTCATAGAGCCCAGCCTCTTGGATAATCTGCTCTGCATATAGGTTGAAAAGATAATGGAGATAGGACACATCCCTGGTGTACACCCTTCCCAATTTTGAACCATGTGGTGTTACCCTGCTCTGTTCTGACGACTGCCTCTTGGTCAAAGTGTAAGTTTTGCATTAGCACAATTAAAAGCTTCAAATACAAGCTGTCAGATCATGGGTCGGACAATGGATGATAAATTCTGAAGGGATTTGGTAGAAGTGAATGGGTATCCTTGTGGAGGGTGGAGCTGGGAAGTAAGTAGGTCAAGACACTGGGCTAAGGGCAGGGACACTCCACAATGAGGGATTTATCTTTCACTGCTCCACATATTGTCTGTCAGATACTCTTCTAAATCTAAACATTCAGATGGACAGACTAGGAAGAAGGATTGGCCATCCACTTCTGAAATAGCAGGCCTCTGTAAACCCTATGTACAACAGAACACACGTAGACTAACTGAATGGGCAACCTAGGTAGAAATTTCAAGTATGGAAATACAAAGGAAGAGGAACAGTTGTAAGCAGAC
>NW_006400073.1:1284459-1286608 GCF_000299155.1 Elephantulus edwardii | reverse complement strand
GAATGGCATTTCAAAATCTCTGTAGATGTTCATTGAAATGAAAAAGAAATAAATTAAAATATTTAAAAAAAATACTCTCATCTTTTTCCTGAAATTTAATAGGACATACCACTTTCAGACACCCTTGAGATTGTGACACAAGCCAGTAGCATATTTCAGGAAATTGAATGTGACAGAAACTCTTGCCTTCTGCTATTGTAAAAATGGTTTTGGTAGCAGGAGACCAGTTCCTAGCTAGGGTTTGCTACTAAGATTCTTGACCCTCTCAGCAGAAATGGGAATACTTCAAGGGACTAGATACTTTGGCAATATTGAGGTAAACACTGAAGTTGAGACAGTTTTCATGTTTATTGTCAAACAAGACTATAGGGCTCACAAGAAACACCTTTGTATGCTTGTTGTGAATTAGGATGAAAACTGAGATTTAAGTTTCCTAGTGAGTTAAATATATTCTTGATGATAATATTTCACACAGTTTTCACTGAGGTGAAAGTGGCATATGGTGAGGGTAAGCTCTTTGAATCTTTGAAAAAAAGGCTAACAGTTCTTCATTTAGGTCCACCCTGACCGGTGATGGGAGAAAAGGCGGCTGTGGTGAACATACCTTGTTCAGGGAATTCCCTTTCCCTAGCAGAATGCTGTCTCTTATTCTATACTCCCTTATAGTACAATCCTCTACATTCCCTTTGTCCTAATTCCTAGAAAAAGACACTTAGCCAGTTTGGTTGTTATTTTTTTTTTTAAAGAAAAAGAATCCTCTTTCCTAGATTCAACTAAATGTAACACCAGTCATTTCTTAATGACTACCCTCAAAGGTGGCATAAATAACAATGTGAGCCAGCCATTAGCTAAAATTGTGCAGGGATGGTGACGATTCATGTGAAAACATAGTCAGTCTAGGAAAGCAGCCTTAATGAAATAAAACAGAAAATTCAAAGCAAGTGACTGATAAGTGGTATTTTTAATGCTTTGACTTCTATCATAATTCTACTCTACTTCTTTGTGATGCACTTCACACACAAATAATTTTATTCCAATGATAAAACTCTCTAGAAAACAAATAGGTCTGTCTTGGAGTGTGAAAACAAGTCTTTCCTTGGAGGCTAGGGTTTTGAAGCTCTGTCTCACATACTTTGAGCATGTGGCCAGGAGAGAATGGTCCTTGGAGAAGGAAATCATATTTGGAAGGATGGAGGGACAGAACAGGAGAGGAAAACTCAGGATGAGATAGACTAATACAATAACTGGGGCAATAGGGGTTGGTGGGTCAGAATTTTTGAGGACTCAGGACAGAGAAGTGTTCAGAGCTGCTGCACAAAGGGTCTCTATAGGTCTCAGGCAACTCGATGGCACATAACAACAATAGCAACAGCAACAACAGCATATTATATTGGTGTTTTTTATTTAAGCTTCTTGTTTAGAGACAACAAGAACTTATGAAGGGATTTTGTATTATTATACTTTGAAGGAACATTCTTTTAAGTGATATAACACTCTTTTGTCAATTTGCTGTACTGTGCTAACCTGAGCTTGCTGTGATGCCATGTGGGTGTCAAATGCCGTAATGGTTACCTATGGTGGTCAGTATTTGGTGGAGTTCCCGGTTTAAGACAGGTTTGGAAGCAGGAGTAGCATCCACTTCCTAAACAACATACCTCTGGAAACTTTATGAACTTTAAGAAATCATGATAGTTGTAGAAAGGGTACAGGTCTTTTGTTCATAGGGTCACTATGAGTCATTTTCGACTCGACGGCAATCAACAACAATAGAACTCTAAAAGTGTTAAGTTACTTTCACTTATTTATAAAATAAAAAAACACAACAAAGCACTTTTGAAATGAGTATTTTTAACTTTCCCTAGTGGCATAGTACATTACATGATAAGCTGCTATATGAAAGACTGACAGTTCAAATCTGTTAATGAGAGATGAAGTAGTATACTCTTGTTAAATTTTAAAGCTTTGGAAACACAATGGGAGGGTTTCCATGAGTCAGCATCAATATGTTGTTGTTGTTGTTATGTGCCGTCCAGTCGTTTGCAACTCATAGCGACCCTATGTACAACAGCCCTAAACCGTGCTCTATCCTGTGCCAATCTCATTGCCCCTGACAAACCCATCCCGAGTACCCCAGTCACTGAATCAATCC
>NW_006400073.1:1283693-1284359 GCF_000299155.1 Elephantulus edwardii | reverse complement strand
GTTGGTTCTTTGAAAATAAAATTGGCAAACCACTAGCAAAACTAACAAAAGAAAAGAAGGAAAGAAACAAATATTATGAATAAGAGATAAAATGGGCAACATCACAAAAGAACCAAGTAAAATAAAAAGGCTAAAAATAGAATATTATGAAAAACTATAGTCAAATAAATATGGAAAAACTAGAGGAAATGGGCAAATACTTAGAAATGCACAACCTCCTTAAATTGATACAAACCAAAATTGAACATCTGAACATATCCATTACAAAAGAAGAAATTTAAAAGATAATAAAACAACTTCCAGCCAAAAAAGGTCCTGGACCACATGGTTTTACAAGTGAATTTTATCAAACATTCAGAGAAGAACTGTTACCTTTTCTACATAAATTATTTCAGAAAATAGAAAAATATGGTATTATCCCAGGCTCATATCCTGGATACCAAAGCCAGAAAAGACACCACCAAAATAGAAAACTATAGGCCAGTACATCTTTTGAACACAGATGCAAAAAGTCTGAATAAAATACTGGCCAATAGAATCCAATGATACATCAAAGAAATCATTCACAATAACCAAGTGGGATTCATAATAGGTATGCAAGGATGGTTCAACATAAGAAAAACAATCAGTGTAATTCATCACATTAACAAAGCAAAGAACAAGAAC
>NW_006400073.1:1281631-1283593 GCF_000299155.1 Elephantulus edwardii | reverse complement strand
ACATTCCTCTGGTGTTCTCTGCTTTCAGCTAAGATCCATCTAACATCAGCTACAATATCCCTAGTACCATGATCCCTTCTAAACCCAGCCTGGACTTTTGGTAGTTCTCTGCTGATGCATTGTTCCAGTCATTTTTGAATAATCTTCAGTAGAATCTTGCTTGCATGTGAAATTAATGAGATTGTTCTGTAGTTTCTACACTCTGTTGGGTCACCCTTCTTTGGAATGGAAACAAATATATATCTCTTCCAGTCAGTTGGCCAAGCGGTTGTTCTCCAGATTTCTTGGCACAACTTGGTGAGCACATCCAGGGCAGCATCTGTTAGCTGAAATACATCAATTGGTATACCATCTATTCCTGGGGCTTTATTTTTTGCTATTTCCTTTAAAGCAGCTTGAACTTCTTCCTTCCTCACCATAGGCTCTTGCTCAAATGTTATTTCATTAAATTCTTCTGTTTCTGCCAATTCCTTTCGATACAATGACTCTGTATATTCCTTCTATCTTCTTTTAATACTTCATGGGTCATTTAATATTCTGCCTAAATCGTCCTTGATTAGAGCAACTTGAGGTTTGAATTTGTTCTTCAGTTTCTTGAGCTTAAGAAATGCTGAACAGGTTTGGCCGTTTTTATTTTCCAACTCTAGCTCCTTGCACATATCTTTGTAATATTTTGCTTTGTCATTCCGTGCTGCCTTTTGGAATCTTCTGTTCAGCTCTTTAGTGTCTTGAATTCTTCCTTGTGCTTTGGCTTCTCTACGCTCCAGTGGAATCCTCAGAGTTTCTTCTGACATCCATTTTGGTCTTTCCTTCCTCTTCTGTCTTTGTAATTAATGACCGCTTGCACTCTTCCTGGATGATACATTTGACATCCTCCCACAACTCATGTGGTCTTTGCTCATTAGTGTTCAAGGCCTCAAACCTGTTCCTGAGATGATGCTGAAATTCAGGTGGGATGAACTCAAAGTCATATTTTGGCTCCTGTGGATTCGGTTTAATTTTCCTCAGCTTCAACTTGAACTTGCATATGAGTAGTTGATGGTCTGTTCCACAATCAGTTCCTGGTCTAGTTGTCACAGCTGATATTGAGTTTCTCCAGTGGTTTTTTCAGCAGATGTAATCGATCTGATTCCTATGCATATCATCAGGTGACATCCATGTATATAAACTGCATTTATGTTTCTTATAAAACGTATTTGCAAAGTCATTGATTGTACAAAATTCAATCATTCTATCTCTAGCTTCATTTCTGTCACCAAGACCATGTTTTCCAACTACTGATTCTTCTTCTCTTTTCCCAACTTTTGCATTCCAGTCACCCATTATTATCAATGCATCTTGATTGCATGTTCGATCAATTTCCGACTGTAAAAGTTGGTAGGAATCATCTATTTCTTCTTCTTTGGCTCTAGGTGTTGGTGCGTATATCTGAATGATAGCGGTATTTACTGGACTTCCTTGTAAGCGTATGGATATAATCCTGTCCTTCACAATGTTGTACTTCAAGATGGATCTAGAAATTACTTTTGTAACTATGAAATCAACCCCATTTTTTCTCACATTTTCATCTCCAGAATAATCTCGTCTCTCCAATAGCTAGTCTGTCAATATTTATGCGTTCCATTTCTTTCTTAAGATTTTCTAATTTTCCTACATTTATGGTTCTGACATTCTAGTGCCCTTTCTTATCTTTTACGATGGTTTTCATTCTGAAGTCCATTTTAGTAGAGTTTAGTACTGCCACTCTTGCTTTTTTTTTGAAGTTGCCATTTATTTGGTATATTTTCCCCCCAGCCTTTGGTTTTGAGCCTTTCTTTTTTTTAGATATATCTCTTGTGTTGTTGTTGTTGTTGTTATGTGCCGTCGAGTTGCCTGCGACTCATAGCGACCCTATGCACAACAGCCCTAAACTCTGCTCTGTCCTGTGCCAATCGCACTGTCTCTGACACTCGCATCCCAATT
>NW_006400073.1:1279284-1281176 GCF_000299155.1 Elephantulus edwardii | reverse complement strand
CTCAGTCTCTTCACCATCCATCCTGATGCTGCCAATAAGTCCAGTGGTGAGAATCTTTGTCTTCTTGACATTGAGCATCAATCCATATTGTAGGTTGCAGTCCTTGACACTCTGAAGCAGGCGCTTCAGGTCCTTCTCAGTTTCAGCAAGCAGGGTTGTGTCATCCGCATAATGCAGATTGTTGATAAATCGTACCCTATATCTCTTGTAGAGACCATATTGAAGAGCTTTGTTTTTTTTATCCATTCTGCTATTCTTTTTGCTCTTAATTGACACACTTAGTTCATTCACATTAAGTGTGATTATCATCAGGCCAGGTTTTATCGAAGATTGCCTTTTTGCTGTTTCTTTTTTTGTTGTTTTTGGTTACTGTGATCCTTCCACTTTCCTTTGGTATCATCATGTGGAGGACTTCATTTAGAATTTCTTGTAGTTTTAGTCTTGTTTTCGCAAATTCCTTAAGTTTTTCTTTTCTTCAAAGATCTAATCTCCCCTTCATATTTGATGGAGAGTTTTGCTGGGTATAGGATCCTTAGCTAGCAAATGTTTCTTTGAACTTTTTGTATATACCATCCTATTGTTTTCTAGCTCACGTTGTTTCCATTGAGAAATCAGAACTTAATCTAATTGTTTCTCCGTTGTAGGTGACTCTTTGTTTTTATTCCACTGCTTTTAGTATTTTATTCTTACTTTATAACTTGGAGAATTTAACTATATATAAGAAGCTATCATTTGATTTCTTGACTGCTACTTCCACAAGTGTTGATTGTTGATCCTAGTAGAATAAAATTATTGATAATTTCATTTTTTTTCTGCTCTGGAGATTTGACTTTAAAAAGTCCAGTTAGTCTGCCCTAATTAAAGACTAATTTTCTAGGCTGTTATGTGTGGCTCTCCAGAACCTGGTAAATGTGTCTTCTAGGGTTTCTTTACTGACAGTCTCTACTTGCTCTTTCTATCATGCTCTTCTGCTGATTTTTAAAAATACTCTCCCCCTGTCCCAGTCTGCGACCCCGCTGACAGCTCTGAACTTCGGGACTGGCAAAGTTGGGTTCTGTGCAGACGCAATGGACAGAGGGAGTGGATTCGAACTGGGACTCACCCCTGCACCTTTGACCTACGTCTCCAGGTACTGCATCGCTTCCCCCACCTCACTCCGTGGCCCTTCCGCCATCTCTGAACTTCAGGACTTAAAGAAAACAAAACCAAAACCAAAACAAAACAAAAAACCACACAAAAGAACAAAAACACATAGACCAAATTTATAGCATTTTTCAACCTCACTTGAAAAAGTTTCCAATATTGAAGATTTAGTTTCTTTTGACTACAAACTGCTGTTTGACCCTACCACATTGGTCCCACCAACTTAAGCAAAAGGGAGGTACTGGACATCTAGATAGAGAAGTAGTGACATCAAACCAAGTATCACTTTAGTTTTCAAAAACTCTTCCACTTCAATGTCTCGAAAGAAGCAGGATACCTCACTCACCACGCAAGCTCAAAACAAGATATATACCCCCCCAAAATGACACAGTAGCAATGGATTTCATGAAGCCAGAAAGTCTGATGGAAATTTCTGACGCAGAATTTTAAAAAAAGATGATTGAATATTTTCAAAGGATAAAAAACAAACTTGAAAAATTACAGGACACGACAGTCAAAAATCAGGAGGAACTTAAAAAAACAATCCAAAATAAGGCAGAGAAAACAAATGAGGCATTAGAGGCACTGGAAAAACAAGAAATCATAATTCAAAATATGAAATCTAAGGTTTCTGATGCTGTCAACATGATGGAGGGACATACAAATAGAGGTGAAGAGATGGAAAACAGAATTAGTGAAATAGAAGATAGAATTGTCACCACAGATATAACCGAGAAAAAAGCAGAAAC